>NC_043709.1:26080079-26135259 GCF_006229205.1 Suricata suricatta | reverse complement strand
GATGGGTGGATCAAGATGTGGTATATATACACAATGGAGTACTACATGGCAATGAGAAAGAATAAAATATGGCCATTTGTAGGAAAGTGGATGGACCTTGAGGGTGTCATGCTAAGCAAAATAAGTCAGGCAGAGAAGGATAGATACCATATGTTTGCACTCATAGGTCTAACAGGAGAATGGGAGAAACCTAATACCAGGGGTAGGGGAAGAGGGAAAGAGAGTTGGGGAGAAAGAGGGATGCAAAACTTGAGAGACTATTGAATACTGAAAACGAACTGAGGGTTGAAGGGGGAGGGGGAGGGGGGAAAAGAGGTGGTGGTGATGGAGGAGGGCACTTGTGGGGAAGAGCACTGGGTGTTGTATGGAAACTAATTTGACAATAAACTACTTAAAAAATAAAAATTAAAAAAAATAAAATCTGTTCTGTGTTTAATAATTAACATAGTGTTTTCCATATTAGTTACATATTAGAAAGTGTAACACCTCATCAAAATAAGGAATCAGCTGTTAAGTGTTATGTGCAAGATATCAGAGCCAGTCTCCTGGATTCAAATCCTACCTCCACCACTTACCAGTGCATCCTTGGGTACCCTGCCCAAACTCTCTGTGCCAAAGTGTCCTTATCTCTAAAACAGGGATCATAAAAGTATTTACCCTCATAGGGCTATCATGAGGATTAAATGAGTTAATATACATAAAGCTTTTAAAACAATGCCTGAGGGCGCCTGGGTAGCTCAGTCAGTTGACTATTGCGGCTCAGGTCATTATCCCAGGGTCATGGGATAGAGCCCCAAGTCAGGCTCTACACTCAGCATAGAGCCTGCTTAAGATTCTCTCTCTCTCTTTCTCTCCCCCCTACCCACTTCCCCATTTGTGCTCTCTCTCAAATTTAAATACATACATACATACAATGCCTGATACATAGGTAAATCTCAATATATTATATGTAATATACAAATATATATGCGTACAAAGATATTGTGTGCAAAGAATCTTCATAGTTACAGAAACAATATGAACCAATGCTGTCCTTATTGTACCTATAGTCCCTTGACCCTATTTTCTGTGTGATGTTTTTTCTGTTTGACAGTTTGAGTGAGGTAATGTTACATTAACTGTTAAGCCACCTGAAGGGTGTTATTAACTCCTTGTGTCATGAAATAATCAATGAAATGAAGAACCTGAAAGGCAGAAAAGCAAGTTTGGGAAATGAAAACATGCTCCTCTTGTTTCTTTTTGCCTGTTCTCTATTGGAGTTTGGCACAAAGAAATGTAATTCAGTTTCTTGCCAAGTCCCTGCTTCTTTTCAGTGCCCCAGTCAGTGTGGTGGACCTTGACGATGAGGGATGCATCAAGCCAGACTCTGGCCCCAAGGAGCTCTGACCTGGCAGTCGGCAACACAGTGTCCAACACTGTAAGCTGTCTGGATTGGTCCTAGGTGACCTGGGAACAGATGCATCCCCACAAGGAAAGATCAAAGTGGAGGATCAGGTAAAATCATATTCCGGGCCCTCCTATATCCGTTTTTGATAGAGCACATACTCACTGTCAAGAACATGTCGAAGTGCTTTACCCATATTAACTCACTTTAGCTAATAAGAAACCTATGAGAAGATGCCAGTGTTCATCATTAAGTATGTAAACTGCAAAATGTGATGAAACTATTTAGATTTAATAAGTTACAGTTAAAAGACAGAGGAATTGAATTCAGCACAATACTCTCATCCAAGCTCAGAATTATGAAAAAAAAAAGTCAGAATCTCACAAAAATGCCTAAGTCTCACTCTACTTCTGAAGTGGATCATCAAAGCCATGAAAGCCAGGACCATTAAAAATAACAATAATTGGATTAACAGACAGAATTTCGTGAACATCTACTGTGTTCCAAATTTGCATGTGTTTAATATTTATGCATAGCCTAGTGCTTAGGAACAGACTTGACTCACACTGCTTTGATATCTTAGACCTGCATTTAGCATCTGTGGAACATGGGGACAATTACTTAACCCCTCCATGTCTCAGTTTCCTCATCTGTAAAATGGGGATGCTAATCGTACCTACCTCATAGGGTTATTGTAGGATTCATTAATATATGTAAAACTCTCAAAACAGAGCCTAACACTTAGTAAGAGCAATAGAAGTGCTTGTTAACAAAACCTCACAACAGCCTTGTTCTTACTACATAATTTTACGCATAAGGAAATAGAACTTAGATGGTTAAGGGTTAAGTCAACTTGCCCCAGGTGACCCACCCAGAACTTGGTGTGGTAGGGATTCAAACCTAGGTGTGTCAGATTCCAGAGCCTGGGCTCTGAATGAGCCCACAGTGACCTTTACCCCAACTGGTAGCAGAGGAAATCAAACACAGGCTGACACAGGCTGTTGTCTCCTGGAGCAAAGTAAGCCCAAAACAAGGCCATTGCCTCGGGCATGCTCAGTTGCGCTCAGTCCCTGACCTTTGCCCACTTAAAGAGCCAATCCCAAGGCAGCCTGGGGTAAAGGGGTGAGACAAAGGCCTTCTGTTTGCCATAGCAGTGGAAAGGGGTCAAAGCCACTTACTGGGTGGAGGGTGGGGGGTTGTTTATCACTAGGGAATCTATGCTAAAGGCTACTACAGTCAAGAACCAGAGCCCCCCCCAAAGGTGCCTGTGTGGCTCAGCTGGTTGAGTGCCTGACTTAAGCTCAGGGCATGGTCTCCCCACGGCTTGTGGGTTCTAGCCCTGTGCTGGACTCTGTGCTGACAGTTTAGAGCTTGGAGCCTGCTTCAGGTCCTGTGTCTTCCTCTCTCTGCCTTTCCTCTGCTCTTAGTCGCTCTCTCTCTTTCTCTCTCTCAAAAATAAACATTTAAAAATAGTTTTAACGGGGGAAGGAAGGGGCACCTGGGCTGCTCAGTTGGTTAAGTGTCTGACTTTAGCTCAGGTCAGGATCTCACAGCTTGTGAGTTGGAGCCCCGCATTGGGCTCTGCGCTGACAGCTCAGAGCCTGGGCCCTGCTTGGGGTTCTATGTCTCCCTCTCTCTGGGCCCCTCCCTCCCTCGCTCTCTCGTGCTCACTGTTGCGCACTCTCCCTCTCTCTCAAAAATAAATAAACATTAGGGGGGGAAAAAAGTACCGGAGCCCCCCAGCTTTTATAATCAAACAGCCCTGGTCACTGCTGGGATCAGAGTTGGCTGCAGGTTGGTCAGATGGCCCAGCAGCAAACTCCCACAGGCCATAAAATCCCCTTGAGCCCTAAGGAAAGACAGGACAGGATACCTAGGACACAGTCTCCTTAGTAAGTGAACAAGCACAGAAAGACGGATTTAGCACCTGGTATTTCCCTCTCTTTGACATTTGTGTTCCACCTCCTCTTAGAAGAGTTAGTGATGCCTTATGAACTCCAAGTACCATCTCCCAAACCTTGGATTCTAGCCAATCACCAAAATGCAAGAGACTCTCACCTGAAGAGAGCTTCATTGGTACATTTCCTAGATGTACAACCTTTGGTCTCATGGTGACTTTAAAACAGGACAAAAGTCATTAGACATACATTTATCTTATCCTTAAATATATCTGGGTCCTTTGATGAAAACATCATTCTGCAGTTTCATATGCATTTAAAAGTATGTTATTGTAACTTTAATAAACAATAAATTTTAGGTTAAAAAAAACAACAACTCTCTCAGAAAACAGTGGGTAGGAAGTAGGAGAGAAGCCCAGCAAACAGAAATAAACCATGCTTTCATTAGTCCCAGGGGGGAAGCACTTGAGTAGCCTTGGGCCCACTCAGAGGCACCTGGATTCAAATCCTAGCCCTGTCCATTGTCTGTGACCTTGGGTGGGTTCCATAAGCCACCAGACCTTATCTGCAAAATGAGATAACAATAGTCAGCTCTCAGAGCTTTTTGAGGGGTGGATGAGTTGATATATGACAAGTGCTTAATTTTAAGGATAGTCCAGTCTTGGCTCAAAAAATGTTACTTTTCTTCCTCCTCTACCCGACCTCTCAAATATCCTTCCTTAAGGCTGAGTTAGTTGCCCATCCCTCTGTTGTATCCACTTGATTTGTTCCTCTTAAGTTGCAGCCCTGGAATTTGGAGCAGCCTTCAGGTGCTTGGTAAACATGTGTTCATCCAGACTTGGTTATGGTGTAACTTATGTGCTTCCTTTGAGCTCCTGGGGACAGGAACCACGTCAGCTAGCATCAGGCATGTCTGTGTCACTAAGTGTTGCCTCTCCCATCTTAGAAGGTACGCAAACACATCAATCTTCAGCAGCCAGGCAGTGACACCAATGAGCTGAATTAAGATAGCAACAGTAGGAAAGTCCGTCACAAACTGAGAGTATCCCCCTACCAGTACTCTGGTACAAATAAACAAAACACACTTTGCTGGCCAAACAAAACCATCTGCCCACAGGATCTACCCCTCTGGCCATAAATTCGCCACCATAAACAGAGCTTCACAGTCACAAGTTTTTTGTTGTTGTTGTTGCCTTTTGTTTTTGTTTTTTGAGAGTGAGAGAGAGCCTGAGCAGTGGAGGAACAGAGAGAGAGGGTGACAGAATCTGAAGCAGGCTCCAGGCTCTGAGCTGTTAGCACAGAGCCTGATGCGGGGCTCGAACCCACAAACCGTGAGATCATGACCTGAGCTAAAGTCAGTTGCTTAACCGACTGAGCCACCCAGGCGCCCCCACAAGTATTTTCTTATACATTATCTCATTTGATATGTCAACAGTCCTCTGAAGTAAGCCTTGTTGAGTTCATCTTGCAGGCATATGACAGAAAGAGAAACTGAGGCTCAACTACAGTGATCTGCCCAAATCAAACATAGCCAGTTAGTGGCTCACCAGGGATTTGAATCTGTTTTCTGACATGAAACTACAACCCTTACTTCTGTCTACAACCACAGACTGTTTGTGATATGTGGCTGTTTTTATGCCCCCACAGTTTTTCTGAAACAAAACCCAAATCCCATCAAAAGGTTAAACCTGTGTCGGATTTACACTCCAATGACCTCCATGAGTCATAGTCCACCTAGAACTGAGATAGGTGTCCTTGGAAACAGCGCCTTCTTTACAAAAACAGGGGCATATTTTCCCCGGGCTGCTCACACTGGGAGTCACGGTCAGGGGTGACAAGCAGAGAGGTGCCAGGAAGAACGGTGAGCAGGCTGACAGCAGGAACCCTGCGCCCAAACAGCAACGAGGAACCAGGCGTCTTGAATCAATGTGAAGAATCCCCTTTAAAGGAACTTCAGTTTGTCAAGAGCACAAGAAAAACTAGAATCTTAGCAACCAGAGTAAACAAGCATCTGATTTCTCCATGCTAGTGTTGTCCAAGGGAAATAAAATGTGATCCACATACACAACTTTATATTTTCTAAGTAGTCACATTAAAAAAGTAGAAAAAACAAGAGAAAATAATTTGAATATATATTTTGTTTAGCTCAATATACCCCAAATATCATTAACATGTAACCAGTGTAAAATTATGACAGAGTTCTTTTACATTCACTTTTTCCATAATTTTTTGAAATCCACGATGTGTCTTACATTTGCAGCCTATCTCAGTTGCACTGACCATATTTCAAGTGCTCAACAGCCATGCGGCTAGTGGCGGCCATATTGGACAGCATGTATCAAGGTCAAAGAAACTCCTAAAAGTCTCTATTTCTTTTTGGTTTTTTGGGGTTTTTCTTACTTTTTCATTTGTTTATTTTTTATTCGACAGAGACACAGCATGCAAGTGTGGGAGAGAGAGAGAGAGAGAGAGAGAGAGGGAGTGAGAGACTATTAAGCAGGCTTCACACTCAGCATGGACCCCAATATGGGACTCAGTCCCATGACAGTGGGGTCATGACCTTAGCCAAAGTCAAGAGCTGGGCACTCAACTAACTGAGCCACCCAGGAGCCCCAAAAGTCCCTGTTCCTGGTGTAGTGAAAGTGAGTTATATAGTTGAAGATCATATCTGACAGCATTCTTCAAGGTCACAGAGAGCCCTCATTTCTAATGTTGCTAGTACAATTTTAAAATAAGTCTCTCTCGGGGCGCCTGGGTGGCTCAGTCGGTTGAGTGTCTGGCTTCGGCTCAGGTCAGATCTCACGGTTCGTGGGTTCGAGCCCTGCGTCGGGCTCTGTGCTGACAGCTAGCTCAGAGCCTGGAGCCTGTTTCGGATTCTGTGTCTCCCTCTCTCTCTGACCCTCCCCTGCTCCAGCTGCCTGTCTCTGTCTCTCAAAAATAAATAAAAAGCATTAAAAAAATTTTTAAAAATAAAATAAAATAAGTCTCTCAGAGCCACCTTCAAACTTTGCCACTATTTGGGGGACGGCCATGTCAGTTTCCAGCCAGTTGCTCTGCAAAGCCAATCAGAGACCATTGTGTTTGGCAACCTGTTTTTGCCTTGCAACAGTGCAATCCTCAGCATGTCCCTCTTCAAATACCTATTATTCTGGTTCTTTCTTCAGTAGTGCCATGACTGGCAGTGATGAGGGTGACATTTTTTATGTGCCTGAGTTCACAGAGCAATTACATAGTGTGAGCAGCATGGTGATTCAGAGGCTGTATGTAAAGACTAGAATTGCTACATTTGCATGTCTCTGAATAATGAGATTCCTATCTCCATTATATGGCAATGTGGTAGAAATTGATAGCATTATTAACTGTTTACAGAGTAAGCACAATTTTCTGTTCTCTCTCTCTCTCTTTCCCTCCAGCTGGTTTCAAAAATGCTAAAAGCTAGAAGAGGTAACCAGAGGCCATAAAGTCGTCTGCATGGAGTCCCTCAGCAATTCTACCAAATAGAAGTTTTCCTTAGCAAGAGTTCTCCACACCTTGTCAATAAATCTTCTGGCTGCCTCCCAGAAGGGAGTCCACAAACAATCCAATCTAACCTCGTGGTTTCATAGAGGAAGACAGGGCTGCATAGAGAGGTGAGGTTTGTCAAAGGTCACACAGATAACAGAGAAAGAAGGCTAGAAGACAGAGGACTCCGAAGATGACCAGCCCTCCTCTGATTCTCATCGTCTGGTGCCTGACTGTAGCTTTGGAATAACAGAGTCTTGTCTTCGAGTCTAATTACATATTGTACATTCTGGTCACACACCCATTTTTCTGTTGAGGAGATGGAGAAACCAGATGAAATCATAATTTGATTCCCCAAACACAAAGACCTTTTCAGTGGACTAGAAATGAGCCCTAACTAGCCACTGAATCAACAAACATCAACTTTTGCAGCAATGAAATAAGTATATGGGGAGATAGTTATGGTTATGGTGGGTTATAAAACAGGGGAAGGGAGCGCTGTGATTAAGTGTTTATGTGACTCTGCTCCCAGCAATGAAACGTTTTTCCATCAGCCATGTGGCAGTGACATTTTTGATATCAAGGGCAAGATCAAGGTAATAATATCCAAAGGGACCCTTTAATAAAACAGATCATCAGAGTAGCAACCCACAAACGCATACCAGACAGTCCTTCACTGGCAGTGTTGTGGTATGGAAGGGAGAAAAACTCTTGTTAAATCTTAACACAGCAGTGCTGTTACAGTGGAGTAAACAACTGCAGACAGCATGAAGGTTAACTGTCTCTGCATAAGAGGAGATACACGGGGTAAGATTTGTCAAGTGTGCGTTGGCATCAGCTTAATGTTTGTGATCGTTAAATGAATGCAGGAGCAGTTGAAACACTGAATCCCATTAATAAACATGATGGCAAAATGGGCTGGATTGACTCATTCTTATTTATTAGAAGCTAAAACGGACTGTTTGTGATGTATCTTAAAAGTGCTGAGTGTCCTAAAATACCTAGAAGGACCCATTACCTCCTTACTCCATTAATAGTTAAAGGTCTTATCGTAGGAGTCAAAGCTGAAGGAGCTTCTGAGTAGCATAAAGCGCAAGAAAATTGGGACATACTGTCTAGTGCGTAAAACAGATTGTGAAGGCCTTCGGGTGTCCACTTAAATTTCACTAGGTTCAGGGGCCTTTCTCTGAACCCAGGGTCTCGAACAAAACAGATGAACATAGGGAAGTGAAGGAAAAATAAAATAAGATAAAAACAGAGAGGGAAGCACACTGTAAGAGACTCTTAACTACAGAGAACAAACTAAGGGGGGATGGAGTGGGAGGTTGAGGGGTGGGGAAATGTGTGATGCACACTGAGGAGGGCACTTGTTGGGATGAGCACTGGGTGTGGCATGCAAGTGATGAATCACTAAAGTCTACTCCTGAAACCAATACAACATTACATGTTAACTAACTTGAATTTAAATCAAAACGTGGGAGAAAAACAAAGTGCAGGTAATCAGCATACAAAGGCAGGGACTAGAAACTTGAAACTTCAAGAAAAACACAGTGGGTAACTAAGATGAGGGCTGTGGACTCACAGAACATAAAAATGAGATATTCAGGGCGATTTATAATAAACTTCAAAGTGCTGCAAAGGAATGTGGGGACAAGCAAGCTGACTGTAGGCTGACATCACATGGTGCAGGTTCACGAAGGCAGGAAGTGAGCTGGGGCTAGAATCATACACATTAGGTGGACTGAACAGGGAAGGGAGGGCATTGCAGGAAAATCTGTCTTATCATGTTATCCCAAAGGAACGACCACATTTTTTTCCAGGACATGATGTCAGTTCATACCATGCTTTGTTACACGCGCAGCAGGGACAACTGCATACACGGAATAGACAAGCTGGCATCACAACTTCTTTGGGTTCAGGTTGTCCCCCTTGGAATTCGCAGGCTCCAGCTTGAGTGGGAAATTAACTATCTTCGAAGTAGAATGAAGCTGATCAGAGCTATGGATCTAGAATCCTCTCATTTTCCAGAACCTCACTAGCCGGCTATTCTTGTTGTCGTAGTTTAGTTCCATTTTAGCGCTTTGTTAATTAAACCCTTTTGGAAGTTGTCCAGGATAATCCATATCATAAAATCTGTAATAGATGAGTCACAGTGCCACCACCCAATCAATAGGCCTAAGCCAGAAGCTAGGTGCCATCCTTTACTCCACCCTTGCTGCCATTACCCCCACCTTGGATCTAATCCATGAAGTCCCATAAATATCCCTCTCGACTCTCAAAGCCATTTTCCTGCCCCTTCCTTGCCACCACTACCTTAGGCAGCACTTTGTCCTCTCTTGCCTGAATCCCACCTACTTGAGCACTTTCTAAACATTCGTGTCCACTCCCCACAACCTCTGAGTAACTGCTCACACACTCACCATTATACACATACACACTCTTCATGATCTGCCTGCTTTCCTCTTCCCATCTCCCTCCATGCCTCCCAAACATCCTGAGTTCAAGAAAACCAAGCTGTATAGAGTTTTCCCTGCGTCCCGTGCTGCTGGAAGTCTCTGCATCTTTGTGCTTGCAGGTCTCTCTGCCTAGAATGCCCCTACCCAGCCCTGTATGAATGCCTCTAATTCATCCTTTAAGACTCAGCCCAAAGATCACCTATTCCGTGAAGCTTTCCCTGGTCACTTTGTATTATTCAGGGCTCTCCAGAGAAACAGAAGCAATGGGATGTGAATATAGGGGTAAAGAGATTAATTTTAAGGAATTGGGTTCATGCAATTGTGAAAGCCAGCCAACTCAAAATATGTAGGATTGGCTGGCAGGCTGCAGATCTAGGGAAGGGCAGGTGCTATAGTTCAAGTTCAAAGGTGGTCAGGCTGGAGATCCAGGAAGAGCCAGTGTGGCAGTTTGGGATGAAGGTCATCTGCTGCAAAATTCCTTTTTGCTTAGGAAAAGTCAGCCAGTCTTTTGTTCTATTGAGGCCCTCAACTGATTAGATGATGCCCACCCACATAATGGAGAGCAATCTGCTTTACTCAAAAATCCACTGATTCAAATGCTAATCTCATCTAATATCCCCTCATTGAAACTCCCAGAATAATATCTGACCATGTATCTGGGTACCACGGCAGAGGCAAATGGACACATAAAATTAACCATCACAACCATGAATAAGATAGAATTTTTCCTTCTGTGATCCTGTAGCATCTCAAACAGAACTCTGTGTTAGCATTTACTGTTTTGCTTCAATTATTAGTAGACATATCAATCTCCCCTCTCATGGGTAGGGACCATGTACTAGTAATATTTATATCCCATTCTCAATACAGCATCAGTAAATACTTGTCAAAGTAATTGACTAAGTAAATTCTTTAGCTGCTTTTATATTGTTAGGACCATATTACACAAACCCAGTCTCTACAGCAATCACCAGACCAGGGAATTATTGTTAGCTTCCCATGAAAGAAAATAAAAAGTACAATAAGTGATTAGCCCAACTTCCCACTGAGAAACCACAAATTCCAAGTTCACCTGAAACCTTTGCTCCTTTATTAACAAGGCTGCCTTCAGCTTTCCTGAGCAGTGGACGCTTGGCCATGGAATGACTCTACCCAGACCATCCCAGCCCTCACAGCCACTGACCAACAGGAAGTTCCCTACAGCAGTCTGGACTTGTATTACTACTCCATGACTCACCTGCTCATAAATGTCCCAGGCTCTTGGCTCAGAGCATTTGTGGCATAATAACAGTGAAGAGACCATAATTCCAAGCATGTGTCATAGAGCAATTAGAACAAATTCTTACCATTATTTTGAAACCCAGGATGCAAGGTAAAAAAGGCCAGAAATCCTCAACAGCCGAAACAATGTAATTTCATTCTAGAACAGAGAGGTCCTAGGATTTGGTGAGATGGGCTTCATAATAAGAATTCTGTTGGGGCACCTGGGTGGCTCAGTCGGTTAAGCGTCCGACTTCAGCTCAGGTCATGATCTCACGGTTCATGGGTTCGAGCCCCGCGTCGGGCTCTGTGCTGACAGCTCAGAGCCTGAAGCCTGTTTCAGATTCTGTGTCTCCCTCTCTCTCTCTGCCCCTCCCTTGTTCATACTGTGTCTCTCTCTGTCTCAAAAATAAATAAACATTTAAAAAAAAAGAATTCTGTTAATAGCTACACTTTTGTGAGAAGGTATTATGCTGTAGACATTCCTCCAGAGCAGTTTATATGCATAATTTTATGTCATACTCACAAGAGCCCTCTGAGGTAGATACTATTTTAGCTGTATTTTACAGATGAGGGAGAACACTGAAACACAGAGGTTTGGTAATGAGGTTAGGAAGCTCGAAAGCCCACAGTCACAATATAGCCTCCTCGGAGCACCTCAGAATCCTAGCAGCAGACCAAGAGTAAATAAAGAGCTCTTGGAATAGGCTCCTTTGTCTATCATATCTCAGGAGATCTTTAGGAGCTGCACCCCACACCCCACCAGCATCCCCACCCCACCTCCTCCTGCAGCCTCCCCTAGGTTCCCTCCTCATCTGCATGCTACACTTCAGCCCAAGTGGATGTGTTTTGGTCCCATGGACATCTCTTGTCTGCAAGCCGTATACATGATATTTCCTTCACCAGGACCCTCCGACCCCCATCCATCTTCACCTGAATCCTATTTATGTTCAGGATTTGCCCTCATGCTTCTTGGGAAGGCTCTCCTGACCACTCTGCCTGACTCGGGTGCCTTCTCCCTGTAGGCTTCTATGGTCCACTCTGATGTTCTCTATTACGGACCTTATCACACGTATGGTAATTACTCATTTAATGGCCTGTCTCCTAACTGTGGCCTCCATATGATCATGATTAAATACCCATCACCTAGCACATGCTTGACATGTGGTAAACACTTAATAAACATTTGGAGGAAGGAGGAATATAAAAATGAATGAATTAAATTAAGAACAATTGTTTATAATTTGCTTCTAGTCAGGACACTTTTAAGACATCGTCAAAAATACCTTTAAGATTTCATCAAAAATTGGTATCCTCATGACTTCTCCTCTCCTAGCAATTTAAGAAACCCCCAAATTTCTCTAGCTTAGAAAAGAAGCTCCAAAAACCAAGCACTAATGACCTCTGAAGCTTTTCCTTCCATTTCTAACTCTGAACCCAAATACCAGCTAAGCCTTCTAAGGGAGACTCTTGATACTAATCTAAGGTGAACTTAATCCTGAAGCACTTTTTAAAACAATGTCTGGGTGTGGTCCAGCTTTGGGGTTATAAAGATGTTGTCTGTTGTTCACTACATTTTCATAAGTAATGCTCCATCATTGCTAAACTATGCAAACAAGATTTTCATGATTCCCACAGAGCACTCCTTTAGTTACAAAACAGGATGTCATTTATGACAACAAATATTGAAGGAGATTGTTTTCCTCTTGAATATAGAGTCTTCTTCTATCCTGGGACAGAAAGCTGAAAGTCAGAGACATGTGCTTTGTGTAATGTTGCCTCCATTCCTCTTTCTGATTGAAGGTAGAAGCTACACCAAATGACGTCTGAGGTTTCCAATTCTTAACTTTCAAGAAGCCTGTGAAGTCGTAAAGTGTGTACATGCACTATTACCAAATAAATGTTATGAGCGGAAGTGTGTGCCCCACAAATTCATATATTGAAGCCCCAACCTCCATTACCTCAGAACATGACTTTATTTGGTGATAGGGCCTTTAAAGAGGTGATTGAGTTAACATAAGGATGTTAGGCTGTGCCCTAACCCAATGTGACTGGTGTTCTTATAAGAGGAAATTCGGACACAGACATGCATATGAGCAGAGGAAACTCCATGTGAGGACACAGCAAGAAGGTGGCTTTCTACAGCTAAGGAGAGAGGTCTCAGAAGAAGCCACTTCTGCCCATACCTTGGACTTCCAGGCTCCAGAACTATGAGAAAAGCAGTACCTGTTGTTTAAGCCATTCGGTCTGTGGTATTTTGTTATGGCAACCCTAGCAAACTAATCCAACAAATTTTAGAGCAATATTAAAATCTCAGTGCACAATGTGTTTTATCTGCCATTTTTTAAATGTTTATTTATTTATTTTTGAGAGAGAGAATGTGAGCAGGAGAGAGATAGAGAGGGAGGGAGGGAGAGAGAGAATCCCAAGCAGGCTCCACACTGTCAGTGCAGAGCCTGACATCACGGCTTGAACTCATGAACCCCTGAGCCAATGTCACGAGCCAAACACTTAACTTACTGAGCCACCCATGTGCCCCATGTCTGCTATTTTGACTGAGGATGTTTTGATTCTGCATCTGTAATACAAATATTATAACTGAGTAGTACTAATATTTATTAATTTGGGTTGTGAAATAATTTGGGGAGTGAATGCCATTAGGCCCATTTTATTTCTTGGTCCATTCTCTATGGAGACCAGCTAAACCACTTTCAGAGCTTTCTGTTTTGTTTTGTTTTGTTCAGCTAAAGTCATTTTCATTGAATCAATTTTTATCAATAGTAGATAAAAATGTGTTGAATCATATCTCATCAACAAATATTTATCCATCAATGTTTTGTTCAAATAAAATGTTATCAATTATAGCCTTTTAATAAAGTCTTTGCTATGGCTATCATTTTTACTGAGGTCAAATTTTTCCATGTCACATGTTGTTGATAAAATTTGATCCTTTTTTTAAGTTTTGAAAAAATAACAACTTTATGATGAGCACTGAGTAATGTATAGAATTGTTGATTCACTATATTATATTCCTGAAACTAATATAACACTGTATGTTAACTCTACAGGAATTAAATTTTAAAAATTAAAAAATGAAGTTTTTCAGTAAAAAAATAAAATAATAAAATACCTCCATGTTTAATTTTTTTAATTACCCTTATTGATATATAATTCATGTACATAAAATTTATAAAGTATATAATTCATTGGGTTTTAGTGTATTTACAGGGTATACTCATCACTACTTTCAAATTCCAGAACATTTCTATCATCTCAAAAATACACTTCCCATCCCCCCTCCATGCCCCTAGTCTCTGGCAACCAGTGTCTACTTTCTATCTCTATGGATTTGCCTATTCTGGACATTTTGTATAAATGGAAATCATGCAATACATGACCTTTTGTGTCTGGTTTCTTTCACTTAATGTTTTCAAGTTTGATCCATATTAAAGTGTGTATCATTACTCCATTCTTTTTTACGGCCAAATAATACCCCCTTCTATGGATATCCATGTTTTGTTTATTCACCATTTAATGGGCATTTCAGTACTTTCTACTTTGTGGTTATCATGAATAATGCTGCTCTGAACCTTCATATACAAGTGTTTGATTCTTTGGTTTCACTCAACAAGTGATACTAATACTCCGCTGTATTAATCATACGGTAACTCTGGTCTTAACTTTTTGAGGAACTGCCAGACTGTATTCCAAATTGGCTGCATCCTCTTACATTCCCATTAGCAATCCACGAGGATTCTAATCTTCTTTTAATTTTTTTTATCATTTCCAATGTGCAGTTTTGGCTTTTTAAGCTGTTTTGTGTCTTTAGATACTACCAGGAATAGTCATTACAAAGTACAAAAATATGGTAGTTTGCATTTATTCCTTAGCAAAATAAAGGAAATTAGATATTCCAGGATATTTCTATTGTCCAGAATTGGTTTACTGCAAAGAAGAGAAAACTATAACCCATAGGCCAAATCCAGCTTGCTGCCTGTTTTTGTGTAACCCACATGCTAAGAATGTCTTTTACATTTATAAATGGTAGAAAAATCCAAAAAAGAAGTATATTTTGTGGCACATAAAAATTATATAGGATCCATATAGCATTGACTATAAATAAAGTTTTATTGGAATCTAGCCATACTCATGTATTTACATATCATCCATGACTCCTGGAAAGCAAGATAGTAGAGTTGAGTCCATGTGATTGGCCCACGGAGCCTAAAAGATTTACTATCTAGCCCTTTACATAAAAAAGTCTACTGTATTATCAATCCAATTCATCTTTAGTTTTCAAATCTCATTTTGTTACGGGTAGCAATTGCCCAGATAGTTGTCAAAGATAGAGCATATGGCAGCAATGCCAACTGTGGGCCTTAGCCTGTTGCCAGTTGGTGAGCTATCGTGACCCCAAATAAGATAGGCAGAGAACTGAGATAAGCCTTAGACATTTACAGAAAATTGACAAAGTAGGGGCGCCTGGTGGCTCAGCTGGTTGAGCGTCCAACTTCAGCGTAGGTCATGATCTTGCCAAGTTCAAGCCCTGCATCAGCCTCTGTGCTGATGGCTCAGAGCCTGGAGCCTGTTTCAGATTCTGTGTCTCCCTCTCTCTCTCTGCCCTTCACCCCATCGTGTTCTGTCTCTCTCTCTCAAAAATAAAAATAAACATTGGAATTTTTGAAAAAAAATTGACAAAGTAACTTTATATCTACGGAACCTAATACTGTAAAAATGGGCTGTGTTTTATAGGTCTTTGGGTTTTTTTAATTTCATTTGTCTAGTAATTCATTCTTATTGGACTTCATTAAAGTCTGTTCAAAAGTTGAAAAAAAAAAAAAGCCAGTCCTTTAACACAGATAGCTTGGAACACAGTCAAACAGAGAATCAATGTCTTTAGAATCAAAGGAGTGGACATATTGGGACATAAGCATCCTGAGGGCAGGGCTTTCATCTGCTTTGTGTACCTCTGTGTGTCCCAGCAGCTGGACAGTGCCTCACACAATGCAGTAAGTGCTCAATAAACACTGGAAAACATAAACATCCAACACGACCCACTCCAATATCACAAGGTATACCATTTTTTAAATTTGTTCTTGTTTTACTTTTCAGAGGCATTATACATAGCACAGATTCCGGAACCAGGCCTAGGTTGAGACCCTCAGCCTCACCTTTACTAGCCAGGCTACCTTGGACAAGTTATCCAACCTCTCTGTAATTAATGCTTCCTCTATAAAATGGGGGTAATAATAGCGCCAAAAAGAATGATCAGGATAGTCATCTGAGTTAATATATGTAAATTATTTATAAGGATATCTAGCACGTAGTAAGAACTACACAAATGTTAGCCATTATTATTACTGTACGTATATATAAAGTGTATATGCCTGAAGTGGTCCCAAAACTTTCTTCTATTAGCTGCCCAAAATGGTAGAGAGCACACTTCATTGTAAATGCATTTTATATTCTTGCCAAACGTAATATATGTAGCTTTTTAAGTTAAGATCAATACTCTGGTTTCTCTTCAGATTGTATAAATCTTTCGCCTTTTACTAGTTAAGATCACCAGATACTTCCAGCAAATTGTAAAATAGTTATTCGTATATTATTTTTCATGAGTTTGTAAAGTATTTCTCATAAATTCACTTCATACAATCCACAAGCTTAATTTCAAGTATATCAAGTGCACCATGTATTGGTGCAAATACTGTGCAGAAGTTTCAATTCTGTCACCCCACCCACTACAACTACCCATCCCCAGCCATAAACAAACTTTACAAAATACAAAATTTTTTCAGAGTGAATCTGAGGCCAGTGGCAGCCTCTTCTCAGCAGGACTCCAGGCACTGCGTAAGAGAGGCTACCCCTAGGAACGACTTTCTCTATAATTACATCTCAGTGCAATATTCACGCTCACTGGAAGAAATGTGGCTCACCCAGCTCCACAGAAGGTCTTGCTCTCCACAAACATTCTTACCATTCCATACTTCCTGCCTCCAGCTCTGTTCCGCCTTCAGCCTGCAATAAATCTCTCAGCCTCTGCCTACTAAGAACATAGACATCCTCTAAGACTAGATACTAACACCACCTCTGTAGCAACTTCCCAGATCCTCTGCAGTCAAAACTAATAAAAACAACAAAACTCTATGTAATTATTCTTGTTCAGTGCCTGTCTTGTCCACTAAGCTGACTCCAGAGCATCTACCAAAGTGCCTTGGACATATTGATCAGAAAAAGGAAACCAAATAATATCCTCTAGGAAATTATTGATCAGACATCAACAAGCTGTTATTTAGTTGTCTGTCTTCCCCACCACCCCCCATCTATATTCCATGAGGGCAGGAATCTTAACTGTCTTGCTTACTAGCCAGGACTGGCACAAGCAGATGCTACACAAATATTGGCAGAATGAGTGGATGAATGAACAGTGAATGAATGAATGAGGGACCAAGTCAGAGATAATCTTCCTGAAGTAGAACCCACATGATATTTTATTTGAGCTGACCTTATTTTTCTCCACATAAAGGGATGGGGGGAACTTCCAAAATTACTTTACTCCAGACTTCCAGTAATCAAGTTGTTCTTTCCCAGGATCAAAAATAGAGTTGTATATCATGGTGTCACACACACCAGTCACAGCATACTGATATTGAACTAGGAGGGCTGTTTAAGGAACTGATCTATTTTTTCTTTGCTTCCTTCAGACATTTTTAAATCTTCCTTTTCTAGAAGCAAATATTCCACTTGTCTAGGTTATTTCTCTCATCATTTTCTCATGCCATTAGAGGCATCCATTTTGTAATGTTAAAAGATTTTGGGGCGCCTGGGTGGCTCAGTTGACTAATTGTCCGACTCCAACTCAGGTCACAATCCTACAGTTTGTGAGTTCGAGCCCCGCGTCAGGCTCTGTGCTAACAGCTCAGAGCCTGGAGCCTGCTTCAGATTCTGTGTCTACCTCTTTCTCTGTGCCCCTCCCCCACTCCTGCTCTGTCTCTCAAAAATAAATAAATGTTAAAAAAAAAAACTTTAAGGATTTTGTCCATTTTGGTGACAAGCCTCCTCTGGATCAAAGTATCAGCAAGCCACAATATTGAGTCATACTAGAGGCTTAGGCTCCGAGCATAATCCCCCACCAGGGACTGGGTTATCCAAAGGTCAGGGAGCAACTAAACAAATGTTACTAGCTAAATATTTTTACTGCCCATTATGGGCATGGGTGTTAACCTTCCCAAGGACCTGAGAGAAGAGATGCCAAGAAGGTAACTTGAATGCCACTTTGGCTGCATTTTCACTCACCTCGTTTATTTACAGTGTTCCTAATGACTAAGATTCTACAATCGTAAGTATTACTGCTAGAAAGGACCATAGAGATAGTTTAATCCACGGCTGACAAATCCAAAGGCGTTAGTGGCCAGACAGATTACTTAACTGAAAGAAGAGAGCATATTGAGGCTTACAGAGAATAGCAAAGAGGCTCGTTGGAAGACCAGAGCACCATGCTCAGCTCAAGCTGGCTGTTGCCTAATCTTATGTTATTTCTTCCCCCCTCCAAAAAGATGACTATTCAGATTTTCAAGATTTATCTTATTTGTTTTAATTATGGCAAAATACACATACTATAAAATGTATTGTCTTACGGCATTTTAAAATATTCAAGTATGTAGTACATTCATGATGTGCAACCAGGGTGCAAAAATTTTTTCATCTTGTGAAACTGAAACTCTGTACCCATGAAACAATTCACCATTCTCCCATCTCCCCTAGCCCCTGTCATCCACTTTCTGTCTCTATGAATTTGACAACTCTAGGTATCTCATATATGTGGAATCATATAATATTTTCCTTTTGCAACTGGTTTATTTCACTTAACGTAATATCTTCTAGGCTCAGCCATAGTGTAGCATGTATCAGAATTTCCTTCCTTTTTAAAGTTGAATCGGGGCACCTGGGTGGCTCAGTAGGTTAAGCATCCAACTTCAGCTCAGGTCATGATCTCGTGGTCTGTGAGTTCAAGCCCCGCATCAGGCTCTGTGCTGACAGCTCAGAGCCTGGAGTCTGCTTCAAATTCTGTGTCTCCCTCTCTTTCTAACCCTCCTCTGCTCATGCTCTGTCTCTCTCAGTCTTTCAAAAATAAATAAACGTTAAAATTTTTTTTTTAATAAATAAAATAAAGTTGAATAATATCCCATGTATGTATATCCTACAATTCATTCATTACCCATTTATCTGTCAGTGGACCCTTGGGTTACTTTCTCCTTTTAACTAGTGTGAATAACACTGCCATGTACATGAGTGTACAAATACCTCTTCAAGACTCTGCTTTTAATTCTTTTGGGTTCATACTCAGAAATAGAATTACTGGATCATATGGTAGTTCTATTTTTTATTTTTTGAGGAATACCATACTGTTTTCTGTAGTGGCTACACCAGTTTACATTCCCACCAACAAGGGTTCCACATTGTCCACATCCTCATCAACATTTGTTACTTTCTCTTTTGATAGTAGCCACCCTAAATGAGTGTGAGGTGGGTATCTTGCTATGGTTTTGATTTTCATTTCTCTAATGATTAGTGTTGAGTATCTTTTCAAATGCTTGTTGGCCGTCTGTCTGTCTTCCTTAGAGAAACATCTATTCAAGTCTTTTGCTTATTTTAAAAATCAGATTGTTTTATTGTTGTTTAAATTTTTTATTATTTTTATTATAGTTTATTGTCAGTTGGTTTCCATATAACACCCAGTGCTCACCACAAGTGCCCTCCTCCGTGCCCATCACCTATTTTCCCCTCTCCCCCACCCCATCAACCCTCAGTTTGTTCTGTTTTTAAGAGTCTCTTATGGTTTGCCTCCCTCCCTCGCTTTAATTATTTTTCCCCCTTCCCCACCTCTATAGTCCTCTGTTAAGTTTCTCCTGTTCCACATATGAGTGAAAACATATGGTATCTGTCTTTCTCTGCCTGACTTATTTCACTTAGCATAATACCCTAGAGTTCCATCCACATTGCTATGTGGCCAGATTTCATTCTTTCTCATTGCCATGTAGCATTCCATTGTATATATCAACTACATCTTCCTGATCCATTTGTCAGTTGTGTTGCTTAAATTTTAAATGGCTGACATGAATTCAAATTTTGTAAAGCAAACAAACAAAAAACCAAAGACACTATACAGCAAAATACATACTTTCAAGAAGTGTATGACTTAGAGAACACCCTCATCTTGCAGATGACGAAACTAAAACCTGTATCATAAAGTCAACATGCCCACGACTGCACATTGCTATCTGGTGCCCAAGATAGAAGTAGAATAAGATACAAGAACTGGATGAGATGGTCCTATAACACAGACTGTTAAGATATTTCTTAAAACACTCATCAGAGCCAAAACTTCTGCTCTGCAAGCGGTTCCAACTTGTTAAATATTCATGGCTGGACTTGGTGACTTGTGGAGGAAAAGGGAAAAGGCAATAACCCAAAATGTTCCCACAGAAAAAGAAAAAGGAAAGAAAAAGACAAATATGTGAGAGGATAGACGTGTTAATTTTTTTTAATGTTTATTCATTTTTGAGAGAGAGAGAGAGAGAGCGCAAGTGGGGAGGGGCAAGAGAGAGGGAGACACAGAATCTGAAGCAGGCTCCAGGCTCCGAGCTGTCAGCACAGAGCTCAATGTGGGGCTCAAACCCACAGACTGGACAGCGAGATCATGACCTCAGCTGAAGTCGAATGTTTAACCAACTGAGCCACCCAGGCACCCCAAGATGTGTTGATTAACTAAATAAGAGGAATCCCAAGGTGCCTGGATGGCTCGGCGGGTTGAGCATCCGACTTCACCTCAGGACATGATCTTGCTGTTTGTGAATTTGAGCCCCTCATCGGGCTCCCTGCTGACACCACAGATCCCGCTTTGGATCCTCTGTCCCCCTCTCTCTCTGCCCAGTTTCTGTTGGTTCTCTCTCTCTCTCAAAATAAATGTATAAACTGAAAAAAAAAATCTTAAAAAAATAAGAGGAATTCTATCACAAGGCATACATATGTCAAATCATCACAATGAACACTTTAGCTATCTTATATTTATTTTGTCACTTATACCTCAAAAAGCTGGAGGAAAAAAGGCAATAACTCAAAGGCAGAGTCAGGCTGAAAGAAATTTTCTCTGCCCACTGCCTCCTTTCTCCAGAGGTAGAAGAAATAGGGGGCTGGGGGTCTATTCATTATCAGTTAACAATGGACAAAGAGAAGCCTGTATGCTGCATTAGTCAGTGCTTAGAGGTCCCCAACTTCTAGTTATCCTCCTGCTCTCTACCCCCAACTCTTTGATGCCATTTCTGAAAAGGAATGTGACCCTCCAGCTGGGGAGGGCTGAGGACATGTGGAGGGCATGAATAGGATATTAGAAATGTAATTCTCCTTGGGTCTACTGGTGGATTCTGAACCATAAATACGGCAATGAGAACTTGAAAAGGGTGGTTATCTGGAGAGGAAAAATGAGACACACTCTTTTTTTCTTTTTTTAATATGTGTATTTTTTTTATTTTTGAGAGACAGAGTACACGTGGGGGAGGGGCAGAGAGAGAGGGAGACACAGAATCTGAAGCAGGCTCCAGGCTCTGAGCTGTCAGCACAGAGCCCAAAATGGGGCTCAAACCCACGAACCGTGAGATCATGACCTGAGCCAAAGTTGGACGCTTAACAACTGAGTCACCAAAGCACTCCAAAACGAGGCACATTCTTAATAAGAAATAGCAAAGATGTGAAGATGTGAGGATGTCCTTTAGGGACAGACACACAATCTGACTTGCTGATTACTCAAGGAGATAGCACTTCTGCCCCTAACTTGCTGCCTGTCCTGAGACAAAGTCTTTGCCTCCCTCCACCCCAGACTGTCTTTTCATAATGCCGGAGAAAAGTTCCACCGATTCATGGTTTTCTGTCCTGTTGACTGTCGCACTTAGAAATAGAAAACTGACATCAATCTCATATCCATGCCTCTTTTCTTGCCTGGTGTCCCCTGTCCTGTTAGATTCTCACCCAACTTCAGCTGCCTTTGGTGGTTCAGGAATCTAGGGTTTGAGTAGAGTTAGAGCAGAGGCAGTTGAGGGACCTCATTCAAACTTCGTTGTTGCTAGAGACCAGCTTGAAATTGCTGGCCACCTGGAGCAACTCCAAACGCTGATAGTATTTGATGTTATTATGAGAATTACTATTTGCCACTTCTCTCCTGGTGAGAGGTGGGGGTGGTACGGAGGAAAGTTTCAAAGGGTAGTTGATATCTGAAAAAGCACTTGTGCGATCCTCAGAGGAAACTGCTTGCTGTACCCAGCGGCCTGCTGACGGCTGTGTTATCCACACTCTGTGGTAGAGTTCTGATGGTTTCCTGACACAACCATGATTCAAGTCCATCTACATGATGTCTTTTTAATACCAGGGCTGGAGCCAGCCTTGATCAACCTCCTGCTCCCTCACCATCCACTGTCCTTCATGGACTCAGCTCAGGAGAGCTTGTTTGACAAACCTTTGCCCTAGCCACTGATGGTCCAGCGTGAAGCACCATTTATTAGAAAGGCCTGCCTACGTTTGCAGGTGGTTTCATTTACATGGCCTAGCATGTTATCAGGATTCAGCCAGAAATGAGACTTGATTATAATCGCCCACCAAAAGCACTCATCTTTGCATTCCCAGCATCTCGTCCAGAGCCTGGTCCCTAGTTAACTCCTTGTCAACCTGTAGTTCATTCACTCATTATAAAATTGATTGGGCTCACAATGCGAACAAGGCACTGTTTCAGGAACTGGGGGGCAGCAAAAGCAAAGCACCGGACAAGTCAGGCCCTGCTCTCAGGGCCCGTCCAGCCTAGCGGAGCCTTGTCTCCTGCAGGAAGCTTCCCTTTCCCTGCCATCTCTCCCTGATGCTCGCTGAAGACCCAGTGCCCATCCAAAAAACCGCACTCACTACAGGGTATTATAATTACTTGTATGGATTTCTCAGGTATAGGACTGGAATGACTCATCTTTGTTACCCTGAGGCCTAAAACAGTGCTTGATGCTCTGCAAGTGCCCTCCAGATGCTAGTTAATCATCGAACCCACGCTTCCACTCTGACTTCCACTAACATATGCAGGAGGAGCCTTGCAGTCTGGAATGTGGAATGTTGCCCGCTTGGCGTTTTATCCCTTGTGCCAACCAGCTACTTGGTAATTGCCCATTTACTAACCTGGCTACCCTACTAGACCATAGGTTCCCCAAGAGCAAGGAGCAGACCTTAGGCAAGGACCATACTTTGTCCCAACACACAGGAATAAAACCACTTCATAAATGTTAAATTGTTGAACACAAAAGTTGAATTAGGAATGAGAGGTTTGGGTATAAAAATAATACCTAATTATACATATAATGATGGCATCCTGAAAAGTGATTATGATCGTCCCGACATCTGTAATCTATTGTTGGAGTGATGGTGGTGGTGTCCCTAATTTACAGCAAAACCTCACTGGAGAGATGTAGGAATCTGTCAACAGTTGAACCACTATGGTTCCCATTATCAGCTCATGCAGTAAACACTTCAACCCATCTTCACTTAACCAACTCATCAGATTAAGCCAGGTTGTAATTTCTTCTCTAACATACACTGACTTTTCAGCACAGACCCGCTAAGGGAGTGCAGTTTGAAGGGCCTCCGTTTGGATGCTTCTGCTCCCTGAGCTCAGCTCTATGCTCAAGACTTAGGTGACCTTATTCTCGCTCCTGTTTATGTCCATTGTATTTGCAATTATAATTTTGCATTTTAATTCAGTACTGCTGATGAAAATAGGAACGCAAGAGTTATTTTCATAAAAATTAGGTTGAATGTATTGGGAAAAGCTGATAAAGTCCATCATTAAAAATATTGTCAGATTAAGTGTGAGTTGGTAAACTAAAAGTTTGGGAAGAGAAAAATCTACTAAGACTTCACCCTCAAAATTACAAACTGTAAATAATGCCTATGAAAACAGTTTGTGCAGAAAGGATGTAGTAAAACTGGAATCAGTTGACTCATACTGAGAAAAATTCTTAGTTTCACAGCCTACAAAACTAGACAAATGAATGTACATTCTATATTGTGAATTACATTAAAAATATTTAAGGTTTAGAGGCATATTCTCTTCTTTTTATGCTTATTTTTAAGAGAGACAGAGACAGAGCACAAGTATGGGAGGTGCAGAGAGAAAGGGAGACAGAATCCAAAGCAAACTCCAGACTCTGAGCTGTCAGCACGGAGCCTGACAAGGGCTCAAACTTATGGACCACAAGACCATGACCTGAGCTGAAGTCGGATGCTTAACTGACTGAGCCACCCAGGCACCCCTGTAGGCATATTCTTGAGAGAGAGTTTTCAGTTTACTGATTCATGGGCTATGGATATGGCAGAGATTTTTCTACTATATGTTGGATTATTCAAAGGCTTCATCTGAAAATAGTAACCAACCAGGAAGGTCCCTGGAATCCCATCCTCTGGGCCTCCTAGCCTAATGTCTAGAATAATAGAGGATGGTTCTAGCCACATTTCAAGCTTCTCACTTTCTCTAAGCCCTGAATAAGGCAGCTAATGTAACCGACTATAAGGTATTTAGATGTCTGTTACCATATCTTTATAACAGGTTTTGTACTCTGGCATAATGAAAACAAGAAACTAGTTTCTTTTTTTTTAATGTTTATTTATTTTTGAGAGAGTGAGAGACAGAGGACAAGGGAGGGGCAGAGAGAGAAGGAGACACAGGACCCAAAGCAGGTTCCAAGCTCTGAGCCATCAGCCCAGAATCCAACGTAGGGCTAGAACTCACTAACTGTGAGATCATGACCTGAGCTGAAGTTAGATGTTTAACCAACTGAGCCACCCAGGCACCCCAAGAAAGTAGCTTCTTAAACAGAAGCTGTCTCTGGAATTTTTCAGAAAGGGAAAATGGGGAACTGATTTTGTTAAGTACCTTCTGAGAGCAGCTGGCTTTTCATATCTAATCTCATGTAATCATCACAAACACCCTGTGAGTTTGAGCTCACTGGCTTCATTGTACAGATGAGGAAACTGAGGCCCCAAGAGGTGAACTAAGGTCACACAGTCGGTACTAGAGAAGTGGTATGTTACCCACTGTAAATCAATATACTTCCCAAGCCACCAAATTACCCCTCATGATTTGCCCCAGATCTGACATCCAATTTTTTTTTTTTTCAGAAATAAAGCAGTATTGTGGCTATGTAATATGTTTCTTTCCAAGTTCCAGCCACTTCAAGGGGAATTTTCAGTTTCACTGTTGGCATGTGTCCAAGCTGAGCAGCTCCCCTGCTCTCCTCCAGAGCTGACGGAGGCAGCCCAGGGCTTATAAGAAGCCTAATGCTATGTTCCAGCTACTCTAGAAATTCTCCAGGCTACCCTCCACTCCTCCACTTTTCTGTTTCTTATTCTCTGTCTCTCTGTTGTGGATTTGAATTCTGTTCCCCCAAAAGACACCCAACTCCTGTGAACTCCTTATTTAGACAAAAGGATCCTTGGGGTGCTAGGTGGCTCAATCGGTTAAGCATCTGACTCTTGGTGTCACCTCAGGTCATGATCTAACGGTTCTCAGGATCGAGCCCCACGTCAGATTCTGTGCTGACAGCATGGAGCCTGCTTGGGATTCTCTCTCCCTGCTCCTCCCGACCTTTCTTTTTCTCACTCGCTCTCTCCCTCTCTAAATAAATAAAGGAAGGAAGGAAGGAAGGAAGGAAGGAAGGAAGGAAGGAAGGAAGGAAGGAAGGAAGAGAAAGAAAATAGGATCCCTGCAGATAATCAAATCAAAATGAGGTCATTAGAGTGGGCCCTGATCCACTGGTATCCTTATAAAAATGGCAAATTTGGACACAGGGTAAGTCAATATGAAGACTCTGGGATGGTGCCATCTACAAGCCAAGGAACACCTGAGGTACCAGAAGCTAAAAGAGGCATGGAACTGATTCTGGGTGATATCCCTCAAATGGAACTATTTCTGATGACACATTGATCTCAGACTTCTAAACTGTAGAACCACGAGATACTACATTTCTGCTGTTTAAGCCACCCAGTCTGTGGTGCTTTGGGACAGCAGCTCTAGGCCTCCCCTCATGCCTCAGTCTGTCTGTCTCTGTTTCTGGCCCAGTTTCCGTGGATTAAAATTCAACCCACCTTGGAGCACAACCCCACGCCCCAGGACACCTGCTCTTTCCTACCAACAGCCCAGGCTCTAGCACACCAACGTCCAACTCGGGCCCCCAGTTCAGACGGGGTACACCAGGGAAGGTGAGATTGAGCAGCATTAGAATAGTCATTTGTTTTTTATTTTGTTTGGTTTTTGAACAGAATTATACTCCACAGCAGTCACTGCTATATAGAATGTTCCTTTTCCACACAAGCTAGTATCGTGGCTATTCCTGCTGGCCAAATCCCTTCTATTTTGTGTCCTCTGTTTTTAATCACATGATCAGGCTCCAACAAGCCGTTGGATCACAAAAGTCATCAAAAATTGCAAAGCACTCAAGTTTCTATCACAAAATTCTTTGGTGTCATCTTGACTGAGTCTCTCAGACATTCTAACAAGTCAGGAATGAGGCATCATAAATCATTGTTTCCACATCGTACCATGTTGGGTTTTAGTATTTAATCATTTATCATTTGAAAGATGCCTGAAGGGGGGATGGTTAATGCATCTTTTAAAACACATCAGAAATTCACATCCTTATTTAAATGGGACCATACACAATTCCAGCTTAGTTAGTTATCAAATATTAATCAAGTACATACAAAATGACAGGTACTATTTTAGGCACAGTGGCAAACAAAATAAAGTTCCTGTCCTCCTACGTTTTTTATAGTCTCATATCAGAGGTAGATGATAGACAAAAATATATATAATTTAATCTCGGGTCATTATGAATAGTAGGGAGAAAAATAAAACTATAATTATTTGTTCAATTCTGTCTTCCTTCTAGGTAGTGATGACAATGGGCATGTCTGTCTCAGTGCTAGCTCATAGCAGGCATTTAAGAATACTTGCTGGATGGATGGACGGGGAGGGGAGAGAGTTAGGGATGGTAGTGCAAGAAAAGAGTTCCAAAGGAAGTGAAACTTGAACTAAATCTTGAAGAGACTATCAATCAGGTCCGGACAAGGGATTCCAGGCACAGTGACCAGTATGGGCAGAGCATAAAGATAGGAAAGTTGAAGGCCTCCAAGGCAGTCATTTGGTTGGACAGAAACAAAGCCATGGCCTCAGAGGCTCGAAAGTAAGGCTGGAGCCAGATGCTGTTCTGTCTCATCTGCATGTCAGCTCTTTCACTGCGGAAATCTGATGAGCTTATCAGACAGGTTCTAAAGGTCAGCAGTGCTGAATGATGAGGGACATTGAAGTAGTTAAATGAGTTGTTACCTAGAAACCTCATTTGGCACTAAAGCATCTTTTTTCCGTGCATGGCTTTGTTTCCACCCTGGAGGGGTGTCAGATTCTGTGTCCTCCAGTGACTGAGAACCACAGACGGCTTTCCAGACAGGCATAGGTGAGGACACGCAAGTGGCCCTTTTGTTCAGCTGCAAGCGTGTTAATCCCAGATTCAAATCTACTTGCCTGCGCTGCGCCTCACCGCCACAAACCTGCTCCACTGGTTTATGCTAGCTTCTTTCAGAAAGAAGAAACATTTAGACACTGGTTGGGGGAGTGCTCTGCTGGTCTTTAATGAGCTGCCTGCAGAGAAATGCTACCTATGGGATATTGCTTTGTACCTTAGAATTCACAAGAGGAAAACGCAGCTTAATGAATTTTATTTACTTTGAAACTTTACAAAGTTAATTGTGCCCCAGTATTTAAAAAAAAAATTTTTTTTTAATGTTCATTCATTTTTGAGAGAGACAGAAACAGAGCGCAAGTGGGGGAGGGGCAGAGAGAGGGAGACAAAGAATCTGGAACAGGCTCCAGGCTCTGAGCTATTAGCACAGAGCCCCAGAAGGGGCTTGTACTTGTGAACTGTGAGATCATGACCTGAGCCGATTTCGGGAGCTTAAGTGACTGAGACACCCAGGCGCCCCTGCCCCAGTATTTATAATTATATTAGTTTTTTTTTTCCAATCTAAGGGAACTATATACACTCTGTAGAAAATATGGAAATTAGAAGAAATTAAAATTACAGTAAAACAATCACTTAGAACCACTGTTAATACTTGGGAGTATTTCTAGTCTCTTTTCTATGAACACACACATACATATATACATGGAAATTTATCTCTCAGCACCTGCCAGTGTCTGAAACATCTATGTGCTAATAAATGTTTGGCAAATAAATATTTTATTTTTACACATTTAGAATAATACTTATATGCAGTATGAAATTTTGCTTTTTAAAATTTTGCTCAGTGGGGTGCCTGGGTGGCTCAGTCAGTTAAGCATCTGACTTTGGCTCAGGTCATGATCTCATGGTTCATGAGTTCAAGCCCTGCATCGAGCTCCTCACTAACAGTGTGGAGCAGACGCTCTCTCTCCACTCTCTCTCTCTCCAAACAAATAAATACATTAAAAAAATAAAATTTTAAAAAATAAAATGAAATTTTGCTCAGTATAGTGGGTGTATTTTTCTATGCCACTTTTAAAGCAACTTTATGAGTGCAGAAATACTATTGTGTGGATAATGCTGACCTGAACATCCAGCACATAACCCTACATTTGTTTCCTGAAGATTTCTTTAGGCTAGATTCCTAGCTATGAAATAAATAGGTGAAAGAGAATAAATTTTTTTTTAACATTTATTTATTTTTGAGAGACAGATCCTGAGCATGGAAGGAGCAGAGACAGAGGGAGACACAGAATCAGAAACAGGCTCCAGGCTCTGAGCTGTCAGCACAGAGCCTGCTGTGGGGCTCAAACCCACAAACTGTGAGATCATGACCTGAGCCGAAGTCAGATGCTCAGGCGCCCCGAGAGCCCAGGTGCCCCAAGAATAAACATTTTAAGGTTGCTGTTGTCATTCAATGTTGAGCATTCCAAATTGAAGCAATTCTTCATATGGAAACCAAACCAGACCTCTGAGAGCGCTCTGGGGGTCTGCAAGCAGCTCCTTCCCGCCTGCTACAGGACTGACCTTCTCTGATGGTCTCTGGTCCCATAAATCCTCTCACCCCTAGACAACCGCCCTCCTCCAGCCCCCTTGGACCATCCCTGGGCTGGACCCCACTAGATTAAGCTCCAGCCCAGCTGCTCTGGTCGTCCATGAAGGTTTCAGGGACAAATCTAATATCCGGTACAGCATACCATTTAATTTTCACTTAAGGGTTGTCTTCACTGTTTTCCCACTTTAACTGTATCTATTCTGAACAAACTTTGCGTCACAAAGCCATTTCTGTCTTTCTTTTTCCTGTATGGTGTCTAGTTTCAGTGGGGGATTGAAATGGGTAGCTTTATTCCCCCTTAGTGCAATATAACTTTGTACTTAAAAACACTGTTTGAGTGGTATTCTGGATCTTTAGTGACACCGTGATATATGCCATTCCAACTGCACTCATCAAACATGTGTATGTTAGTATGCTATGACCTGGAAAGGATTTTATTTTTTAATGATTAAATGTGTGCCTAACAGAATACAGACCCACCACTATGATGTTATGACTCAACTGTTATCCCCTGGGAGCCTTTCTTTACTATTCTATTTCCATCTCCACTCTCCTTCATCCTCTACTTGATTCTTTCCAAAGCCACTGTCTCCATCTCACCAACTATCTTATTTGTCTTAACTGTAGGTCTCATCCACTAGAAGCACAACCAGGACAAAGCAGCTCATTAACTAATGAATGAATGAATACTAAAAAAGTCAGTATCGACTGAACACTTGCAGGTGTCTAGAATGGTGATAAGCATGGGGTCAGGGACAACAAAAATGTCTAAGAGTTTTTCGGGAGTTACAACTGAATTAGAAACACCAACCAGTTTGAGGGAAGATCTAAAGCAGGCTGTAATCTTAAAACATTAAAATAAATGAGGCAGGACAAAGTAGGTGTGCTCTAGAAAAAGTGGAAAGAAGAGACTGTGTGAAGTGAGGGTAAAAGCCAGTGAAGAGAAGATGAGGTTCAAAGGCAGGTTGGAGCTTGATGAGGAATTTACTGTAGAAACATCTGGCTCATCCTGTAAGCGGTGCAGGTTTCTGAGCGAGACAGCGGCATGATGAGAGTTTCTAAAGATGATCGGTGGGCAGAGAGTGAAAATGAAAACGATGGTGATAGGTCAGCGGGGGGTGGGGGGGGGATGCTGGTTAGAGAGGTCAGTGGGGCAGAGGGGAGGAGGGACAAGAGGAAGGTGGCAAATGAGGAAGGACGAGAGGGTGGAGGGCGGCACCACAGAGGCACAGCTAAAGTACTCTGGCCTCCAGTCAGGCAGCTCTCAGAATGCCCAGATCACCAGCCGTTCACGAGGAGCCCCTCGCGGGCTGCAGGAGACTGGCTGCCTGAGAGGGGAGGGGGACATGGAAGGCAGCGTACAGCCCAGGACAGAGACAGCTGGTATAGTCTTTGCAAACTTAAACTGACTTACAGAGCCCAGATAAAGAGGAATAAAAATGAGAAGAGGGAAAAAAATAAGAATCTCTATTTTAGACAAACCCCATATGGGTTATGCTCTTAATTTACTTAGAGCAGATGGCTGGGCCTGGGACGGCCTAATTTATTACTGTCCTGCCGTTCAGAGCCAGAGCTTTCCTTAGGTTCCTAAGCAACTCTGATGGCAAATGTCAGATTGCATGAAATTTTCTGATTAGACCATGTGACCTAAGCACATCCCACAGAAAGTGCTTCGAATGCTTGAATTCACTTATCCTAGACCGCAGCTGCCAGGTCTGTTCCCTCGCGCTCACAGCAGATGGGGGGGTGGGCCTTTCTCTGTGTGCAGGCAGTATGGTGGGAGTTCTAGGAATAAAAAAGACCGAAATAGAGGGTGGGAGAAAATTTGGAAAAAAACTTAAGAATCTGGTATTTCAGATTCTCTCCTGTTGTCCTATTACTTTCTGAAATTTTCTATAAAGGAAGGAAAGTAGCAAAGCACTTAAAAAGAAGCGTTCAAACTTCTCCAGCAATTAAGCAGCCTCTGAGTCAGCAAACTCAATGAAACTGAGTAACATTTGAGACAGCAGGAGAGAATTTAAAAAGTATGAACAGAATCAGGAGCGAGGCTGGTTTACAACCTGAAGAAGAAAGCACAATGATTTAAAAAAAAGCCACAATTAACATTTTTTGAGGAAGAGTCACCATGTGCCAGGTTCTGTAGGAATTAGTATTGCAGATGACAAAACTGAGCATTCACTCCTACAACCAGGAAAGGTACTGTTTCAGGCCAGTCCTATAGATGTGTCAGAGTATAAGAAAGGGGGTAGCCAGAAAAGTGAAAGGCAGATAGCTGCAAATGCCAGAACTAAATAACGCAAGGTGCTTCTGTGTGGCATTTCTTTGGAGCAGAGCACACAGTTCAGGCTAACAGAAGAAGTGACTGCTCAGGGCAGAAGAGCATTTGCCAAATGCAGTAGGGTGTCCTGTAACAGAGAAAAGACCTAAGGAAAATACGAAAAAAAAAAAAAAGTCTGGGGTTTAATTAAGAGCAATGTACCAATGCTGGCTTCTGAGCAGTGATAACGTTACCATAGTGATGGGAGATACAGGTAAGGGATATAGAGGAACTCTCTGTACCATCTTGTAACTTTTCTGTAAACCTGAAATTACCCTAAAATAAAATGAAAAGGTTATTTAAATATTTTAGGGAAAAAAGAGTACTTGTAACATGTTGACATTTTTCAGAACAGTACCAATTTTTTAAAAGATTTTACTTTTAAGCAATCTCTACACCCAATGTGGGGCTCGAACTTCACAACCCTGAGATCAAGAGTCGCATGTTCTACTGACTGAGCCAGCCAGGTGTCCCCAGAACCATGCCATTTAAATGGAAATGGCAAGGGCAGCGTTTCTGTGGCTGGTCAGACCAGATTATTACTAATGACAGCAGAATGACTAACATTTTGGAGCACTTATAATATCCAGCCTTTGTGCACCAGACATTACACACATCCCCACATGTCATCTTCAAGACAATGCTTATAAACGAAGTAGGTGCTATTATTATCCTAACTTACAGATTAGAAAACCTGTTAGACTAGTGCCTAGAATCTGGTAGTCAAAGTTTGGGATATCTATCTATCTGTCTGTCTGTCTGTCTATCTATCTACTATCTATCCACTTTTATTATAGAAGCTAAAAAACGGAGTCAACCTGAGAACAACACAGTAAAAATTCAAACCAAATTCTAAAAGGCTTCCAATTCCAGCCTTGCTATTTACTAATGCTATGGTTTGGGCAAGTTTGAAAAACAAAAGCAAGCTAGTATCAGGGAGTGAATTTAAAAGTTTGTTGAGAAGTAACAGGTGTTGGTGAGGATGTGGACAAAAGGGAATGCTTCTGCACTGTTGGTGAGAATGTAAACTGGTGTATCCACTCTGTAAGACAATAGGGAAGTTCCTCAAATTAAAAATAGAACTACCATATGATCCATTAATTATACTCCTGAATGTTCATCCAAAGAAAAACACTAATTTGAAAAGACTTATACACCCCTATGTCTACTGCAGCATTATTAACAGTAGTTAAGATAAGGAAGTAACCCACTGATAAATCAATGAATGAATAAAGAAGATGCTATATAGAGTATATGTATAAAATATGAAATTTTGCCTTTCGTGACAATATGAACAGACCTAGATAGTACTGCACTAAGTGAAATAAGTCAGAGAAAGACATATACCATAGATTTTGCTTATATGTAGAATCTGGAAAACAAATGAACAAACAGAAGCAGACTCATAAATATGGAGAACAAACTAGTAGTTGCCAGAGGGAAGGTAGGTAGGGGAAGAGGCAAAATGGGTAAAGGGGACTGAGAGGAACAAACTTCCAGTTATAAAGTAAGTAAGTCATGGGAATGAAAAGTACAGCATAGGGAACACTGTCAGTAAGATTGGAATAAATTTGGGGGCACCTGGGGGGCTCAGTTGGTTAAGTATCCAGCTCATGATTTTGGCTCAGGTATGACCTCATGGTTCATGTAATTGAGCCCCATGTGGGGTTCGCCACTGACAGCATGGAGCCTGCTTGGGATTCTCCCTCTATCCCTTTTTCTCTCTGCCCCTCCCATTTGTGCATTCTCTTTCTCAAAATAAATAAACTTAAAAAAAAGAAAATTGTTTATTATATATTTTTAAATTCTTAATTAAATTTAATTGAATAATCTGAAAACACTCAGGCTATCAAAATGTTGTCCTGGGGTCGATTAAAAATTTCCACATATACCTTTCTTAAGAATCCTTGGGGGGGGCGCCTGGGTGGCTCAGTCAGTTAAGCGTCCGGCTTCGGCTCCGGTCATGATCTCATGGTGCGTGGGTTCAAGCCCCGCGTCGGGCTCTGTGCTGACAGCTAGCTCAGAGCTTGGAGCTGCTTCAGATTCTGTATCTCCCTCTCTCTCTGACCCTCCCCTGCTCACACTGTCTCTCTCTTCTCTCAAAAAATAAATACAAAACATTAAAAAAAAAAAGAATCCTTGGATACACCTCCAAATATAAGAACCAAAAAAGACAAGCAGAGATATTAAGGGAAACAATTAGCCCCAGTACGCATAGGAATCACTAGGAAAAGAATGCTTGCAAATTTCTTTAGGGGTCAAATGACTACAGCTCATTGGACCAAGCAGACTCCCATAATGAGAAACATTTCCTTAGCAGGGGAAAGAGGAAGAGGCAAATGATGAAGACAGTCCGTGATGGCTGATGGCTGGGGTAAAACCGCCAGCAGGCAGCAGCCTTTGCTCATCCACACTCAGCTCAACCCCACTGCTCCTTATTCAATATTTTCTCAGTGTCAGGATGATGCTGAACTTGGGGGAAATCACAGAGGTGAAAAAAGTAAAACAATGCGTAACTTCAGCAATTTTACATCTAGTGGTATATTTCACCAGAAGAAAACATGTGGCACAGGGAAATACCTTGAGTCTGAATCTTCTCTCCACCCCCCACTCCACACGTGGCCCAAGCTGTAGACTCTCTTCGGACCTCAGTAAGAAAAACGTAATTAATATCTGCCTGGGAAGATGGTCTATAATGTCTCACACAGAAAGAGGAGCTCCATCGTAAATCCTGATCGCTTTTCTTGCCCCAACAGAAAGAGACAAATCCTTCGTACCCCCAGTCACCCAACTCTTCCTTTCAAACTAGACGTTGGTCACAACTAACTAGAAAGGGAGGTCACAGCAGAAACATTAAGAGAAGACTTCGGTTTCAGAGATTGTAAAGGCCCAGGTTCAAAGAGTATAAAGACTACTGAGCAGGGGTGATAATTCAAGAATGGACTTTGGTACTTTTTTATTACATTATCCATCTGCCCCCAACCTATTCCCAAAGATGGCGCTCCTGAGATCCAAATTATACATTGCTGACACAAAGCTGCTTCGAACCTTAAAAAGTGGAAGCCCCTTCTAATCTGTCTGCCCATACCTTCCCCACTCCTCACCTGCCTAAAATGGGACACCCTCGCACTTCTGGGCCCAAAACAGGTTGAGAAAACAACAAAACCCTAAGGCTGGAGATATATACATCATTGCATATGCAAGCATATGATTTATTCATTGATTCAACAAATATTTATTCAGCATCTACTATGTGCTCTGAAACATTTTATTCTCCCTGTGTCCCCAGGGCTATCTCTAACCTCTCTTCCTGGCCCTGCAAACCTCTAGTTTATAAGCTATTTACTGTTCCTTAGCCAATATCTCACCTCCGGACATGCAGTTCTGCCATCCCTTTCTTCCACAATAGAATATTGTTCTATACACTCCTGTCCCCTAGGCTTTACTTCTTTCTTCCTGGCTTAATTCAAAGCTCTTAATCCCTTCATTATTCAGCTCCTCTTGGTTCTCTGCTTAGGTATCCTATCAACAATACCTGTTCTCAACTCTCGGGCATCACAGCCCCTGAATAGAGCAAATTCATTTGCCTCTGATGATCCAACCCGTGAGCAATCCAACTCAACAAATTCTATAAAAGTAACACTAGTAACAATAATTGCCAGCACTTGAGACTGAGATTAGGGACAGGTTACAGTCATTAGTAATGACTAAGTCCAAGGACTAACTGTGGGAGTGAGTACATGAGGTAGGGTAGAGGCAAGGTCATTTCTGAAGAAGAGGAATCTAAAGAAGACCAAGATCAGATAATGAAAAAATAACCCATGAAGATAAAACAATCATCAAGAAGTATGGCAGAAGTAGTGCAGGGGACCAGCCCACGCACACCAGTTTCGAGTAGGGGGTTGGTGTCGGCGCAATATCTCTAGGAAAGAAGACAGACAAGACAGACAACGTGGATGGTGGTAAAGCCACATTTTATTAAGATAGCCAGGGTCTTATATACCATGGGTGATTACATCGTTTCTTTAATGGTTACATAGTTCAAGGTCCTTGAAGTAAAGACATTTTCTGGAAAAGGTCATTCTTATCAGGACAGTAGTAACAGAATTAAGTCATTACAAAAGAGGAATTCCCTAATAATAGTCTGGTTTTAAGCATAAGCCTGAAGAATTCTATGAGGAGATATACATTCCTTAAGGCCCTTCATCAGTTATTCAAGGGTAAGATGCTTATCCATTAACAAGCAAATCTTTGGCAGAGGATTTTGTTCACTCCCAACAGCAGACAAACAGTCAGAAAATAAAGTAAGGGAAGGTCACTGACTGACCCAAGTTGATTTAAAGCCTAAAAGTATATGTCTCTTTGTAAAGCAGTGAGAAAATCATAGGGTGAACAGAAGCCATATGTGCGGCCCAGGAGGCCAAATATTGTTTGAGGATATTTTTTGCCTACTGGGCCCCAAAAAAGTAGTGCAGGATGGAGGGATCTGGAGATAAAATCTTAAGGAACGAGGGTGTGTTAGAAGAAGGAGGTAAGAGAAGACTACAGGTGGCTATAGTCTGATGACTTCAGAGTCAGAATTGGTTAGGAGCTCTGAGAGGTAAGGGGAATGTTCTGGAAGCAGCAATGAGGATAACCCCCTGTCTTAGTCCATTCACGCTGCCATAACAAAACTACCATTGACATGGTAGTTTATAAACAACAATTATTTCTCGCTGGAAGCTAAGATCAAGGCACTAGGAGACTCCGTGTCTGGTGAGAACTAGTTTCCTGGTCCACAGATGGCTATCTTCTCCTGTGTCCTTATGAGGCAGAAGAGGCAAGGGAGCTCTCTAGGATCTCTCTTATAAGGGCACTAATCTCATTCACAAGGGCTTCACCCTTATGACATAATCACCTACCAAAGGCCCCACCTCCTAATAACATCACACTGAGGGGCTAGGTTTCAATATCTGAATTTGGAGGGGGACATAAACATTCAGTCTGCAGCACCCATCCTTCTTGCAGGCCCATGACAGGAGGAGTGGGGAAGATAAAACAGAAACTGTCAGGAAAAGAACCAGTGTCCTCAAGAGAGCCAGGTCGCCACTGTAGCAAGAAGCTGAAGAGAGTACCCAAGAAGTGAGGTAGAGGGAGGACGCTGTGAAGTCACTGTGGAGGGGTTTCAGAAGTTGGGGAGCAGTGATACAAGGCACCAGGAATGGGGCATAGGCAGCCATGTGGAGATCAGAGTCCAAAGAATGAGAGATGACCTGGGGACCAGGGCTGACATTAATGAGGACAGAGACATGATGGGATTAGCACAGGCCACCAGAGCTGACAGCAGAGGCACAGCTGCGGGTATTGGGGGCCAAGAGTGAGGGTTTGCCAGGAACACTCAGAGTTCTTGCCCAATACAAAGTCAGAATCTGTCAGGGGAGACCCAAAAATACTAATAGAAAAATGCACCCCGGTTACTTCTGGAATTCAAAGACTATGGAAGCCTATCAGAAGGCCACTCAACTCAGAGAAGGCCAAGGAAAACAAGATGGGGGGGGACGGTGGTGGAGAATGTAAAGACAATTCCATAAAACGACTACCACCACCAGAAAATAACTGAGATGCTTTCCTATGGTAATGAGTGTACTACACTTGATCTTAGCCAAAAGGCCAAGAAGTGGTGCGATGAGATTTTGTATAAATGGACCATAAATTTAAAATGTAGTACAATATTTTATACTCACACTATTTGAATAGTCTTTGATCTTGCAGATGGAGATTTATTGCTTTTGGCTAGAAAACTCTGCAGGGTTACACAGCAAAATGTAAGTATAATATTATCTTTAAATTAAGTTGTAAAATTCGACACAGATGGAAGTTAGAGATTTTCTGAGGGTAAAAAGTAGGAAACATTTAAAATTAAAAGTCTGATATATTTATTCCTATCTCTTTATTACTTGAGATGTCTGAAACTACCTCAAGTATTTGGGGTGAAAATTAAATTGATACAGGGTAAAAATTAAATTGATGGAACCTTCCCTGACTCCCATATCTAAATTAGCCATACTCCTTTTATGTCCACATTTGTTGAATGCTCAGATATATCTTACATAACCCTCATAACTCAAAGATGATACTTTCCATTTCACTGACAAAAACTCTAATGCTTAGAAAGATAAAATAACTTGCCAGCGTCCCACAGTGAACAGCTAAAGGAAATTCACAATTCTGTTAAAACTGTACTTCCCTTATACCATAGTCACATACTTAAGAGTTTTTAATTGCAAAAAAAAAAAAAAAAAGCTATTTGTGTCCTCCATATTAGTCACTAATTACTCACTTATCTCTTTCAGTAGTTTCCAGGAAGAACTCCAATTGATTAGACCAGAAAAGCTTTTTACATAACGTTGGATAAAATATAATGGGGCAGAACTTTTCTTTCAGGAATTCTGCTGGTTACAGACTAGTTCAGCAAAGCGAAGTATGGCTGTGTTCAGTAGAGGAAAAAACTGGAGCCAGGCTGACAAGTTTGGCCAGCCAGAAAAACTCTAATGGGGACACAAGTTACCACACCATAACTAGAAAGCTGGTGTTGAATATTGGCTTAGTCTGGATAGCATTCTCATTTAAAAAACAAATAAAAAGGCACCAGTCGACCCATAGAGATGGGCGACTATTCAAATATAGAGCATGGGACGCCTGAATGGCTTGGTCCACTGAGTGTTGATTTCAGCTCCTGGGATCAAGCCCTGAGTCGGTCTCCACTTTGAGCATGATGCCTGCTTAAGATTCTCTCTCTCTTTCTCCCCTTCTCACTCTCTCTCTCTCCCCCTCTCACTCTCTCTCTCTCTCTCTGGAAAAAAAATGTAGAACATTTAAATCTATGTTAAATCTATGGAAACATGTTTTACAAACACAAAAAAGTTCAATTAGGAGCTTTAAGACAACCATACATCAATCTCCATCAGCATTTATAGAATTCAGATAAAATCTGCAGAGCCCTAATGCAGGTCAGATGAACCCCAGAATTCTGTGAGACACACTTTAAACACCTAAACCAATTAAAAACTATTTAGAATCAATGGACAGTCATATTTCCTAAAACTCTTACATTTCTATTTTTTAATTAATAGTTAAGTTTTTAATATTTAGGAAAAGAATAATCATAGTATTCCTTTGCATGGCTATTCTATGTATTGTTTAAATAATCCCTTATATGTGGGGTATTCAGTTCTATTTTTCCCCAATGAAAATAATACTATAATTAATACCCTTGTACACATATTTTAGCATAATTCTGTTTCCTTAGAAAAAATTCCTAGAAATGCTAGATTAAGGCACAAACATATTTTTTAACTTTTTGGTAGATACTGCCAAAATGCCTTCCACATATTCAAATACTGGGTTGAGATTTCTAGCTCAGTGAAAGGAAGTAAAGGAAGAGATTAGCTCTGGGATCCTGGGTTTTAGCCCTAGCTTCACCCATTTGTTAGCTGTGTGATCTTGGGCAAGTAACGTAACCCTTCTGTGTCTCTTGTTTCCTTATCTATAAATTGGGTACAATCAATTCTCACCTCATAAAGTTGCTGTTAAGAATTAAATGAATTAATGTGTATAAAGCTCTTAAAACAGAGTCTGGCTTACCGTAAGCCTTATATAAGTCTTTACTATCATAATTATTCCTGGTTCTTAAACTTTGGGACTTCAAAAGCCAATTTAAAAAAAAGAATTTAAGGAAATCAATATCAGTTTGCCTTTTTTTTTTTTTTTTACTTTTCCAAAATAAAAACATTTTTAAAAAGCCCAGAACATAAGCAACATTTCATAGAAAAAATATTTTAGTAACACTAAAAATTTAGGGAGAATACAATGTCAAAATAAATCACTTTTATTAATATATTTAGCTTTAACAAAGATTTCTTACATTATACTTATTTTTCTCATTTCTCTATGGAGCAGTGAATATGCTATTTGTTCATCATTTGAGAACCAATGGAGAGTCATATTTTCTAGAACTCTTACATTTCTATTTTTTACTTATTAATAGTTAAAAGTTTTTAATGTTAGGAAAAGAATAATCAGAATTCTGACAGTGGCTTTTGTGAACTATGTGAACCAAAGCTAACAGGATCCTAAGGTCGGCTTACTGGCTTTACAAGATGCAAGTAACAGAGGAAAAGGAAACATTCTTTTAGGTGGCTCTGAAAGAAAATAAAAGTGACACTTTTGGCCAAGAAACTTGACATCCCTACTTTTATTCTGATAGAGGAGTGCCTATAAAGCTGTTGAAGCAGAAATAAAATTCCTGAGTCCCTAAGGGCCGCATCATTTATCAGGGAGCCAGGACTGGAATTAATTCCCAGCAAGACCCAAAAAGGAACACAGAAACCATGTGAACTGCACTAATGTCAGAGAAATTGATCAATGTGCAATTGTCTCCATCTTAAAAACCATTTGTCTGGGATGAATAATGAATGCTATTGCATTATTTGTTGACCAGTGTTCTAAGTCATTTGTTAATTGTCAGGCATACATTGAACAGACATCTAATTATAATCACTGGCATTTGATGAGAACTCACCAGGTGTCTTGCACTGTGCATTGCATTCCCTCCTTTCATCATGACAGCCACTCTTGAAGGGAGTACTGCTCTAACTTCCTTTCTGAAGGTGACAAACTGACGTAGAGAAGCTAAATCAAAGGTTGCTCTAAAGTGACACAGAAGGAACCAGAACACAAACCTTGTCCCCCTGACTCTTAACCAGGGTGACACACTATCATCCCAGACCTATTTTATCTTTTTTATTTTAATATGACATTTTATCATTTTTAAATGTTAAGGAGAAAATATAGTGCTTCTCCCTAACAGACTGTCATTAGTAAGTATCCTGGGTGAGACCTGAACTAAAGAGAAATCTTCTATCCCAAGCTATGTTCCCTCCTGACTCTGTTGCCATTGGTAGATTCTGGCTTTAGCTTTCTAATCTCTTTTTTTGAAATAAGTGATATCTAAAGTTCTGTCAGCTCAAGAATTTTTAGGGGTAAAGATTTAATTGATTTCTTCTTTCCTTAAATTGAAAACTGGCTCTAGTGGGGCATAGGGTGGGAAAGGAAGACAACATTAAGAATCTTAAGGTGCTTATTTTGGAATTATTTTGGAAGATTACTTAGTATTTAGTATTATTGAAAGCTTCCTTTAAGTTTATTTGTTTATTCTATGAGAGAACAAGAGCCCATGAGTGGGAGAGAATCCCAAGCAGGTTCCAGGCTGTCAGCACAGAGCCTGACTTGGGGCTTAATCTCACGAAACATGACATCATGACCTGAGCTGAAATCAAGATCTTAACGCTTAACCGACTAAGCCACCCAGGTGCCCCTGGTATTTAGTATTATTTAAAAGATCACTTCTTTCATTAGTTATACGTCTAGGAAGACCTTAACAATTATAGGCCCACATAAAGAAGGAATTTGCCTATGAATTACGGTCCTGAAAACTACCAAGGACTATGAAGGCTCTGAGATTATATCTCACTTATAAATCAACCAGTAAGCCTAACGCAGTTTTATGCATGCTGGTCAAAGACATGAGATTCCTGAGTCAGACACAAAGCGTATTATTACTCACATCATTGCCAGTAGCTAGAGTATCAGCACTCTCTTGCACTGGTTCCCAGAGTCTCAGTCCCCACAAGGTGACACGAAATGGGCCAGATAACATCTATACATGCCGTGGTTTGCATTAAAGGAAAGGAAAGCTGAATCTTTTAGAATAAGCACCAAATAAATCTGTTCTCTTGCTCCTGAAGGAGAGAGGACCTCTCTTTTACAAAACCGTTCACTATAAAAACATCCTTGAAAAGGTAGTCTAGAACAAATACAGTCCGTGCATCTGCTCACAAGATAGGCAGAAATGTAAGAGACGCATGGAAAATTTCTCCCAACAATGATCATTCTGCTTGTTAGAAGAATACATGTTTGAAGGCTGCATCCTGCTTGGAGCCATATTTTGTTTGTTTGTTTGTTTTTGTTTTGCAAAAGCAAAGGGCTTTATTATTACGGGCTTATAAGCTCTGGCTCACAGACTTCACCAACGCTGTGGATCCATGCGGAGGGCCCCAAACAAGGCGGGGAGAGGGCCTTTATGGGTTTGGGAAGGGGGAGTTACCTATCAATACTGGCAGTAACTTTAACCATACATTGATACTTTGGGTGGGAGCCAATCACATTTAGAGTATTGACCAATTACAGAGTGGACCCAGGACCCTCACATAGGGCATGACCAGTCTTAAGCAATAGATGATTATCTTATAGCTTCTATCTTTAGGCCTGCCCTTAGAAATGTTAAAGGTGTTAACTGGCCTTTCCTGATTGGGTGTTACAAGGGTTGTCCCTCCTTCCTTAGGCAATGTGTGCCCTTCTATTGTTTAATGATTCTAAAAAGCCGACACCTAGGCCTCCAAGGTCAGAGGGGAAACTTGAATCAGACCTGCGTCCTTACATTCCCCCCTCTGTCTTGTAACTGACCCAATCCTGGGTCAGCTATGTTACCACTGTTCTGGTTTAAGACTACATGCTCTTAAGACCATTAACAGAATAGCATCTACATGCTCTTTGACAAATGCTATGATCTTATCAATGATACAAGAGCCAAATGTTAAAAGTATACCAATTTTGGTTTTGTTTGGCTCCTTGTTCTTGTCCTCTCTTGTGGTGGCCGCGAACCACAGCTAGACTATCCTGTACAATTCCTGAGCTATTGGCATAGAAGTAACATTGTTCCCCTAAAGCCTGGCATAGCCCTCCTTGATCTAAGGGGAATTTCTTACCCTGTAAAGGGCATAGGGAAGGAGAACTATCCAATTTCCACCAGTCTCCATGGTTAATTTGGTAAGTGTCTCTTTTAGGGTTTCTAATATCTGGTGCTGCCAGGTTTACAAAAGAAAGAATGACAGCCAATTTATTTCCTCATTTTTTAGGATCCTTGGGCGTATAAGTGCAATACGCCTTCATGATTCTTTCTACACTACTAACCTTAGCCAAATTGGTGGGCCATCTAGCGGCCACTCGAAGACCCCGCCATTGGAGTCTGGCAGTAGAGGCATAGGCTCCCCTTACTTTTTGCTGTGTTGAAATCCCACGCCCAGTAGAGGCAATTAATACCAACAGAGCATCCTATCCATGAGAGGAAGGTGAGCGTAATCAGGAACTTTTGCTGTTTCCCCAGCTTTCTGGGGCAACATTTGCCAGTCCGATGGCAAAGAGACAGGACAGTTTATTTTACTGGACCGATGATTCCTCAGGCTTCTGCCGTGCTAGACCAACCAGCTTCCGGGGTGTGGCTGGAGCAGGGCTGGAGATCCTCAGGAGCCAAAGTCCTATTCGAGGGTCGGCTTAAGCTGATCAACTGGATCTGGATCACCTCACCAGGTTGAGGGTTCTTCAGAGCTGGCCTACTTAACTCCAGAGTGATGCCGGAAACTTTAATAGGGGCTGAATTTTTTTGTTTAGTTGCCTATCTGTGAAGTCCACCTTTAAGTCTTTTGAAAAGGTGTGACCCCCATTTTTAAATATCATCCTCACAGACTAACAAGCCTGAGATACAACAACAAATATTTAAAGACACTCAGAACTAGAATTACATTTATAGTAATGCATTGCTGAAACATAGTTTTTCTCTTTAAAAAAACCTCCATTTTCACAGATAGCCAAATCGAGACCAATGCATTCATGGAACAAGTCCAGTCTTAACAACCGTGGCCTAATTATTTACATAAGCTCAGCAAGAATAAAGATTGTTCATGAGGATTTTATAAGGCTAGCTTTGCTGGGTCCTTTTATAAGGAATCTCCAGGTTGAACTTTTAGTAGCCACTCTGGACCAGAAACCAAGCCAAGCACTTTCCATCAGACAGGCCTGCAAATACCTGTTAAATTGGGCCAATTCCTCTTCCCGAGGTTCCCAACATATGCTGAGGTTCCTGCACCTGCCAGGAAGTGACCTTCTTTACTCACCTGGGGAGGCTGCTCTGCTGGGAACTCTGTAAGCAAGGTATCCAGCCAACACTTCCACGAGGCTTTATGGCTCCATGTTCCATAAAGTCAACCTTAGTTCCTTAAAGCTGTCAGGTCATATCTGAGCCTATGCATGACTCTCAAATAGGACATTCCAGTCCTCTGCCTTAGGTGAGAAGAAACAAAAGACCATGGAAGTCAGATTTTTGCATCAAATTTCCAGGTCAAAATTAACTAGGGAAGAAAGTGTCTCACATGGGTTCATTCAGTGTTTGAAGGGTAAAAGAAAAGTAATTTTGTCCTAAGTGAGACTAATTATTTGGAGAGAAATGGCTTTGAGGCAAAGTTTAAAGGCGAAGGAAAGTTACAGAAGGTTCCTGTGAGGAAATCATTAAAAAGAAAATTTTATTTGTGAGGTTGAGATAAATGGAATGTTAAAGGTATATTGGTATAAGGTTAAAATTCTGCTTTTCTCTCTTTCAAAAGACAACTTTTTCTGGACTGTTGGGCTGCTCTTGATAAGAATGTAAATGAACAGTTTCTCTTTTGTTAAGACAAAAGCTTTAGGTCTTATCTTTATCAGGTCTTTGATTGCTTAGTTAAAACTTCTCAGGTTAAAAAAGTTAGGGTTTGCTGAAGGATCCCAAAGGCAAATAAGATCTCTTATTGCCACTTTGGTTAAATAAATAGAGTTTTCAGATTTGTAACAATTTGTAATTCTATTTAGATGTGCTTTGTAACTTCCTAAGGTTTTAACAAATTTCCCAGTATTCAAATGGTAGAGAAGTCTTTTGACCAAATAGGCCCTTTCATTTAGGATGCCAAGTTACTTAAAAAAAGCACTGTTGTAGAATGTGTTTCTTCCTTGAGAAAAGTTGTAAAGAGAACTTTTGGGTCAAATGCAGTATTTGACATCTTTTAAATTAGTACTAAAATGGGTAGAAACTTCCAGAGCTAGAAGCTGCATTCAAGCTGAGCAAGAACTGTGAACTGATAGAAACTATAGTTTTGTGACTCTTGTTGGAAACATTGTTGTTCCTTTGGTACTTGCTTATCCAGATTAAGAAACTTTTTCTAATACTTACCTGGCAGGGGAGATACCATGATCATGAAGGTGGTTTTCCCAGGGTGAGGCTCATCCATTGCACTCCAGATGTGCTGACCCCTGCGATTTCCCCAAATGTGGGAAACTCGACTGCATAATTTGTGGTAGTGGGGGACTGCGTTCGCGCTTTCCCCTGAATAAAAGAAAAAAAAAAAAGAAACTTTTTCTTAAAGTATCTATGATATACAGAAATGTCATAAAGTATTGTTTGTAATCTAGAGCATTTATCTTTTCTCTCTACTTAAACCATCTGAAATTCAAAAACTCACAGTGAGTATTCTTTCTCTCATGGCAATTACAATTGTTTGCATAAGTTCAATAAGAATCTGTTCATTTTTTAGTAGGACACCATTGGAAATACCGGTTATTTTACCAAGGCTTTGACTGGAATGTCCTATTTGAGAGTCATGGAACCATAGATTTTTATAAATGTTATAGTGGCAACAAATTATTCACCAGGATCTTGGATTATTCCTTTTCAAAAAAAAAATCAGTTGTGCCACATGCTTATCATATTTTCTACATATCCTAATGAATACAGATTTTTAAAGCTTATCTACTTATTTTGAGAGAGAAAGAGCATTTCCCATCCTATCTCCGAGCCCAACGGATGCTGCCTGGGGGTGTCCACTGCCACCGAGGCTTCCGGCTTCTCTCACCAGTCACGATGGGTTATCTCCGAGGAGGCCGCAACCGCCTTCGGCCCCCCCGCTGCCGCCCCATACCCCTCACTTCGGAGCCGCGTACGCCCTCGTGTTGGTGCCAGCTCTGCCAGCCATGGCCAACGAGCCTCCGGCTCCAGTGTGCCAGAACTACCACCCGCAGTGCGAGGACGCAGTCAACAGCCACATCAACCTGGAGCTCCACGCCTCCTTCGTGTACCTGGCGATGTCTTTCTACTTCGACCGGGACGACGTGGCCCTGGGGAACTTGGCCCAGTTCATCCTGCGCTGGTCCCTAAGAGGAAGGAGCAGCCGAGCAGCTGATGAAGCTGCAGCACCTGCGCGGGCCGCCTCCGCCTCCGCGACATCAGGAAGCCTGACTGCGACGCCTGGGAGAGCAGCCTGAAGGCCCTGGAGTGCGCCTTTCACCTGGAGAAGGTCCTGAACCAGAGCCTGCTCGCCCTGCACCGGGGTGGGGGTGGGGGGACCACCAACAAGAAGACCCGCACCTGTGCAGCTTCCTGGAGAGCAACTACCCGCAAGCGAGTAAATCAAGGCCATCAGAGAGCTGGGTGACTACATCACCAACCTGCACAAGCTGGGGCCCCTGGGGAGCAGCCTGGCAGAGTATCTCTGTGACAAGCCCACCCTGGGCAACAGCGATGAGAAATGAGTTGGGACTGTCTCCCCATAGCCACAGGGTGCCCGGTGACTTCCCCTGGTCACCGTGCCCAGCATGCAGTTTGCAGTATTGCCCTTGAAAAACATTCCAGTTTTCTTCTTCCAGTTTTGCCATAAATAAATGAAGTTATTCGGTTTCAATAAAGTTATTTGTTTCCTGAATAAAAAAGAGAGAGAGAGAGAAAGAGAGAGTGAGCATATGCACATGGGGGAGGGGCAGAGAGAATCCCAAATAGGCTCCACGCTGTCAGCACGGAATCTGACATGGGGTTTGATCACACAAACCCCAAGATCATGACCTGAACCAAGACCAAGAGTCAGACACCTAACCGACTGAGCCCTCCAGGTGCCCCCAATACTTATTTTAATTAAAAAAATGTCACACAATATAAAATGCAGTGTGGAAACTCATTTAGAGCCCTCCAAGGTTAACATGCTCTAAATACACGATTTAAGCACCTATACTAAGACTGCTGATTATAATATTCTAGAGCAAAATCATCTCAGTAAACAGCTTTGAGGTTTTTAAAGTCTCAATCTTCAGGTCTAGATTGGATGATACTGAATCCCCATTTCTTCATTATCCCTTGTGAGAAATAAATTGAAAGGAGGAGATTTCTCTCTTAGGAACAATTTTCTTATAAGAATCCAAAGTTTTGAGCTACTATTCTTTCCTTCTGATCCATCAATACTGTGTCCTCACTCCTAAAACTGCATGAGTTCCTTCTTCCCAGTGGCTCACAGGATTCTCAGTCTTGCAGAACCCCCTTTAAATAATTAGAAGCTAATATAATGAGATTCAGAGATCTGTATTCAGAAAATGCCTGTTAAGTATTTCTGTCTGCTGTGATGCTGAGTTGTAGCAAGTTACAAAAATTAAAAGTAAACCATTCTGTTCCCCATATCCATGAGTTTACAGTATTTTATCCATGCAAACCATTTTCATTGCCTTTCCTCTATTCTCTTGACTGTTACTCTATGTCTTACAGTTACCTCATTTACTCCCACAAACCAGTTCCATGCACCATTCATAAAATGAAACAGTAGCAAAGACTTGCTGCTTCAAAATGAGGACATATTTCCTTTTCCCCAAATTTATTTCACCCAAGTATAAACACCCACTGACAAAAAGATGTGGAAAATATGGTGTGATTGAGAACTGCATCTCATATACTGGTTGTTTTTAATAATATGTGTGTGGCAGAGTATTATATATCTGTATTTCTGTGGCTTTGGAAACATAATGCTAGGAAATGTAAAATATAATTTTGTCTCCTGATTTCAATAAAGCTTGCTTTAGTGAATGGCTAGAAATAAGCTCAATATGTGATTGAAAGCCAATTTTTGTTGTTTTTAAAAAATGTAACATTTGACTAAATCAGAGGTTGGTTTCAAACGAAATGTCACTCTCCTCTGAATGGCATAAAACACACACACACACACACACACACACACACACACACACACATACCCCCTGGAGAATACTTAACAAGAGCTAAGCTCTAAAATTAAAGAATCTACAGAAAATACAATGATGCACCTGAAAATTGTTTTCATTCTCTCCTTTGTGTGAAATTCAATTACATAGGAAGCAAACAAATGGAGCAAACAATGAAAATGGCACGTGGGATTTTTTTTCAATTACTATAAACTGCACTCTCTTACACAAAAAGACCACTTAGGCAGCACTTGCATCTAATGATATACATTGTTCTCCTGTCAGGCTATTTCTGATTTTAAAAATGCTGTCTCTTGGGGCCTCAAAACACTAAATCCAGTATTAACTCCTTTATAATAAAAAACTAACTCTCCCCAGAAATGCAAACTTCATACTGCTTTTATCTTGATCTGTCAAAAATACAAACCTTAAACCTTTGACAATATTAAGAAAGACACAATATGGTATTTACATATTTCTAGAAATATTTCATTGAGCTTACTTTGACCATTCTAAGGCAGCAAAAATGAAAAGTATGAAAATTCATTGCTTTAACTCAGTTCTAATGTATTGCTTTAGAATTAAAAAATAACAAGCTTCTCTAATATACAAATGCAGTCTTATAAAAATGCCAAGACATACATTTAACAGATTAATCTTCTAGAAAATTAAAATGCACAAAGTCCTTTTTCGTATTCCCTTCAAAACCAACTTCTTATATTTATAAGACAACTCAGAGCAATTAAAATCTTGCTCAAAAAAACAAACATAAAAACTAATTTGACACATCTCCTCATAACACATATCCAGGAGAATGATACTGAGAGGCCGTCTTAATTTAAAAAATATTTTTATTGATATTAATATATATTTAATTATCTCTCTAGAACCACATTATGTGAAAGAATGTTTATAAATATTTAATTAATTTTAATAATAATTAAAATTTCCCTCTCTATATAAGTACATCATGTGAAAGGATTTCAATCTCAAATTGAACTTGAGGATATTAATTGAGGAGTCTCGTGCACATGCCCTCAGGGGAGACACTGACTGCCCATTAAGAGCTGCACATGAGTGGAGAGGGGCAGAGGGGAAAGAGAGAATCTTAAGCAGGCCCCACGCTGGGCATGGAGCCTGATGTGGAGCTCAAACTCATGATTGTAAGCTCATGACCTGAGCCAAAATTAAGAGTCAGATGCTTAACCAACTGAGCCACCCAGGTGCCCCTTTGGGTGGTGAAATTACATAACTTTCTTTTTATTTTCTCTTTTAAAAAAAATTTGTTGGGGCACCTGGGTGGCTCAGTTGGTTAAACGTCCGGCTTCGGCTCAGGTCATGATCTCACAGTTTGTGGGCACGAGCCCCGCATCAAACTCTGTGCTGACAGCTAGCTCAGAGCCTACAGCCTGCTTCGGATTCTGTGTGTCCCTCCGTCTCTGCCCCTCCCCTGCTCAAGCTGTCTCTCTCTCTCAAAAATAAATTAAAAACATTAAAAACATTTTTTTTAATTTGTCAATGTGCATTATAACAATTAAAATAAACACAAATACACAAATGTGTTTCAATGAACCTCTCCTACCTTTACTCTGCATATTCCTTCCCCCTTTCTGAAGGTAGCGTGTGAATCACCCAAGGCATCGTGGAGCCGTGTCAGGGTTCAGTGGTCCACATTTCCACGGAGGGATCCCACTGTAGACGCACCCTTTGTAAGGGACCATGCTCACTGGCCATTTGCCTCATTTTTCAGACAACTTCAAATGCCACAATTACATAAGGATTTAGTCATGTGGAGGTAGATTTATTTATAAAACCTGAACTCCTCTCAGGTCTAGAGGAGAAAGCTTTAAATTACTGAGGACAATGCAAAGGCTTTGTGGCCTGAGAGGCAGCTGTTCCTTTGCATGTGTCCTGCCAAGCTTCTAAGAATGGTTTTGCCATTAGTTCCAGCGCCGTAAGCAGCCCAGCCTGAGCCCACCCCCAGCACAAGGCTATCACAGATAAGGGAGTCAGTGTTCACGGGACAGCAAAGCCCAGGTGCCAGGTGTGCTCCCTGCCACAGCTGGGTGTCTGCCACCTCTTGACAGTAGTAGCTCACGTTCAACATGCAGCCCACAGATGGGCTGCTGGATGGTTAACCATGCAGGCACAATTACCTACTAACAACAACAGTGCAAACAACCACAGGGCAGTTCCTTGATGGTAAAAGAGAGAGGAAATAGTCACAAGAAGGTGAAACATAATTACATTCCTCTTCCTTAAAACCCCACAGGCTGGGTACAACCTGGGAATGCAGGTAGATGGGAAATGAGAACAGAAATCTGGCTTTTCCTTGGGATACAGCCAAAGAAGCTGGAAAGCAGTGTTAAGAGCAGCTCAACAACCCAACAACCCAACAATCGGACTTGGTTCTAGGCCTGAGGAGAAGCTAAGTACCCACAGGGCCTCAAGCTCACTGAACAGCTCACCAAAAATGTCCCACAGGACCATCAGACTCACCTGGCCTCAAACTGAACATCCTTTCACTGCTCCCGCCCTGCTCCTTCTGTTGCAGGCTCCCATCTCAGTGAATCACACTCCAATCTACCCGTTTACCAGAGCAAGAACTTGGAAGCCGTTTAAACCTCCTCTTTCTTCATCTGCCACATACCATTAATTATCAGGTCCCAGAGAGTTTACCCTTCTAAGCATCTTTCTGTTCAGCCTTTCCCTCCAGTTCATGCCAACGGTCACAAAACCTATTCTCCAGTTTACTGCCAGGATAACCTTCCTAAACTGCAAATCTGACCATGTCACTGACTTATTCTAGTCTTTCCATGATTCTCCACTGCCTGCCCAGATGTTTCTGGAGACAATTTCAGGTGCCTTCACTACTATTTAAATATGTGAAATCATGGTGTTTAATACAGCAAAGTGGGAGGCACTATGGACCTAGAAAAGACCTGTCCCACTTAAAGGCACTCAAATCTGAAACTTTTATTTTTATTTTTGAAAGAGAGAAGAGGGAACAAGGGAGGTGCAGAGAATCTTTTAAGTCTGTTTATTTACTTACTTACTTATTTATTTTGAGAGAGAGAGAGCAAACACAGGCAACAGTGGGGTAGAGAGAGAATCCCAAGCAGGCTTCACACCCTGAATCCCAAGCACACTTCACAAGCCCAAAGTGGGGCTCGATCTCACGGCAGTGATATCACAACCTGAGCCAAAATCAAAAGTCTGATGCTTAACTGACTGAACCACCCAGGTGCTGAAAGAGAGAGAGAGAGCGAGCAAGTTCTCCATCCAGAGTGAAACCAATGCAGGGCTTGATCTCACAACCACAAGATTATACCCTGAGCCAAAATCAAGAGTCAGATGCTTATCCAACTGAGCCACCCCAACCTGAAACAATTTTAAAACAGCTGTGCCAGCCTAGTAAAACTCTTTTAGAGATCACTTTGATAACCCCAGTCCTCACGGTAGACTCCAAACTCCCTAGCCTGTGGTATGGCCAATGCCCGCTTCTTTGGCTTCATCTTCAAGTATTCTCAGCAAATAGCTTTCCTTTTCCTGAGGATTCTCTTTCACACAGCAGTGCCTTAGAACTTGACCATCCCTTAGCCTGGGCCCTTCTTCTTTCTCTGCCTTTACTGGAAACTCTCATTTCATGACCTCCGCTGCCAGCCTTCCTGGAGCCCTGGGAGAGATGTGCCCTGGACGTACATCTCTTACAGTTCTTCTTTCTCAGCTTGCAAATATTTATTTTCCCCCCTACTAGTTAGTACTTAGGGGACTTTTCTTATAATTGCACAAATTATATGTTACAAAAGAAACAGCAAAGGCAAGATGTCTTGGAGAGAGCTTTCCTCCCCAACATTTTAAATAGGATTGAGAAAATATTGTTTGCATCACAGAATGCATTTTTATGCTATTGGTTTTGTTTGAGAGAAAGAGTGGGAGAGAGAGAGAGCACGCGCGCGCACACATGAGTAGGGGAGGGGCGGGGCAGAGGGAGAAAGAGAATCTTAAAGCAGTTTCCACTCTCAGTGCAGAGCCGAACATAAGGCTCAATCTCACAACTGTGAAATCATGAACTGAGCTAAAATCAAGATCCAGACACTTAACTGACTGAGCCACCAAGGTGCCCCTCACAGAATACATTTAAAAAATTTGGGGGGGGGGGGCGCCTGGGTGGCTCAGTCGGTTAAGCCTCCAACTTCGGCTCAGGTCAGATCTCACGCTCGTGGGTTCGAGCCCCGCATCAGGCTCTGTGCTGACAGCCAGCTCAGAGCCTGGAGCCTGCTTCCAGTTCTGTGTCTCCTTCTCTCTCTGCCCCTCCCCCTCTCATGCTCTGTATCAAAAATAAATAAAACATTAAAAAAATATATATATATATATAATTTTGGGGGGGTGCTGCCTGGGAGGTTCAGTCAGTTAAATATCTGACTTCAGCTCAGGTCATGATCTCATGGCTCATGAGTTTGAGCCCCATGTCAGGCATGTGCTGACAACTCAGAGCCTGGAGCCTGCTTCAGATTCTTTCTCTCTCTCTCTCTCTCTCTCTCTGCCCCCACCCCCTGCTCACACTCTGTTTCTCTCTCAAAAATAAACAAACACTTAAAATTAAAAAAAAAAATTTTTTTTTCATCTCCTTGGAAAGCTAATGGAGATTTTACGGGACCTCCAAATATGTTCATGCTCTGTCTATAAAAACTGCATAAGCAGTCTCTGCTCACTAAAACTTATTCAATATGATACTACAACAATCTTATGCCAGAAAAGCTGACTTAAGTCTTAATCAATTTCATAAAATGTTAATGAGGTAATAATAATCATGACTATGAATTTTCAGTGTTCAAAAGAAAGAAAGGAAAAAAGACACTGTTACATGCTCCAGTGCCTTTTAAAAAGTCACTCTAAGAAATAAAAGGGAACTCAACTGCACTCCCACAACTGGGTCACAAGCTCCATTGGCTGAAGTAGTTGAATGCGCAGTTACATGAAATAGTTCTGTTTCTCAGTACTTGTCCAAAGGGATCTCCCCTGCCTGCAGAGATAGAAGTAAGGAAAAAAGAATCTTTCCTATACCTTTAAGTTTGACCTGTCCCATTTTTCCCTCCCTTCCTGTCCCTTGATTTAAGTCATCGGGGAGGTATGGAAATAAAATGAGAAGCTCGGAAGGGAAGAGATTGTGAAGGATGAAGGGGAGAGCAGTAGCTGGGACACATGAGCCACATCTGTCTGTTGTGGCCAAGGTTACGTGAAGTCAACCGCAAAGCTCCCTCAATCTCCCCACTTCCTACTTTGCGCACGAGCAGGCTGAGATCCAGGCTGGACTTAAAACTGAGTGGTCTGTCGTGAACTCTTTTGTGATACACCAGTTCCTCCCAGAATATTATGCAGATTTTTATCATTATTGTTGAGATTATAAAGTGCTTTTATTCTTATTAACCAATGTGAAAGCAATTAACTTAGTACTGGGCTAGAAAAAAAAAAACCACAAACAGACTCCATTCTAATATAAAAATGAACATGCTCATGATAGAAAATTGGAAAAATACAGCTAAATGTACAGAAAAAAATTTACCTATATTCAAAATATTCAGGGACACTTGGGTGGCTCAGTCAGTTAAGCGGCTGACTTCAGCTCAGGTAATGATCTCACAGTCGGTGGGTTCAAGCCCCATGTCAGGCACTATGCTGACAACTGGGAGCCTGGGACCTGCTTCTGATCCTGTCTCCCTCTCTCTCTCTCTGCCCCTCCCCTGCTCACTCTCTGTCTCTGTGTCTCAAAATAAAATAAAGATAAAAAAAATTTTAAGATATGTATATACTTGGGACTGTATTAGATTTATGTTTAACACTTAAAAAATTAACTTTGTAACAAGCTCTTGCCTTGTTTTCAGAAGGTACTTAAGTATTGTTTTTTATAGCTACACAGTACTCTTGGAAGTGGGTCTACTGTATTTATACAGCCATTTCTCTCTACTACTAGGCAATAAGTTTTTATCAAATTTATTTTGGATTAATAATAAGGATTTAAACCTTTCAATAGCTATTAGTAATACCAGCAATGAATAAAGAAGAACTCTCCAAACAAGGTGGAGGGCAACAGATTAGGAAGCATTTTAGTCATTGGTTTCCTTTAGCCAAAAAAAATTAATAAATTAACCAGGTACAATATCACTGAATTACAAGCAAAAGCAGGAGATAGTCTGAAATTTCCTCAAGAAGAAGGTATTTCATAAACCTCTGTTGACCTGAAGTTGGGACAGTTCTAGGAAGGCTTTGGGGGAAGACAGGGGTATTGGATCAGGAGCACAAATACATGAGAGGTGGTATGATGACATGAAGTTGGGAAAAAGAAAACACAATTTCTTAACAGGACACTGTTAAGTCTCAGCAGACTTTTTTCACCCATTATGGCTTTTAATGGGGACAAGACTCTGAGAAGCTTGCCACAAGTCCTTAAATCTTGGAGGAACACTGGGGTGCCTGGGAGGCTCAGTGGGTCAAGTGTCCAGCTCCATGTCAGTTCAGGTCATGATCTCATGGTTCATGGGATGGAGCTCTACACTAGGTTTTGAGCGGACAGCATGGAGTCTCATTGAGATTCTCTCTCCCCCCCCCCTTCTCTCTATCCCTCCCTCCCCTAAAATAAATAAATAAACTTAAAAAGAAAAAAAATTTTTTTAAATCTTGGATGAACATGCTCTTTCACAAAAATAGTAACAACCATTTGTTGATGGTGATCCCCTACCTACCCAAAGTGTCTTTTTACCACCTCATTCACCTTTTCCTTGCCCTCCAGACTTTTCCAGAAACAAAGCGGATAGCCAGAGGTTCCTTCACAGATTCTACAAGGCTGGAATCATCACTGTGGAATGCTTTTAAAGTGACATAGAATGTAAAGTCTTCCTAAAACCCAATTTCCCTGGACCTTTGTGTCAAACCAGGGAAAATAAAATGCTATGTTATCATTATTCTTTTATTTAATTTTCACTTAAATCAATTTTTTCTTAAAAAGTTATCTTAAAAGTTTGAATTCATTCTACATGCTTTGCCTGAAGTGTTTCCAATTATTTATTATCACACTTGGTCTTCACGAAACCCTCAGAGATGGACAGGGCAGGCATTATTACCTAGATTTCAGAGATTTAAAAAAAAAAAAAAAAAAAAGGGGACACCTGGGTGGCTCAGTCGGTTAAGCCTCCAACTTCGGCTCAGGTCAGATCTCACGCTCGTGGGTTCGAGCCCCGCATCAGGCTCTGTGCTGACAGCTAGCTCAGAGCCTGGAGCCTGCTTCCGGTTCTGTGTCTCCTTCTCTCTCTGCCCCTCCCCCTCTCATGCTCTGTCTCTCTCTGTATCAAAAATAAATTAAAAAAACATTAAAAAAATTAAAAAAAAACAAACCCAGATGAAGAAAGTCAAGACGCTGTCACCTGTCTTCTGGCCCAGGGGATCTTGCCCCGCAGACCATCCTGCCACAACAGCTTTGGCAGACAGCATGTTGGAGAGTCTGCAGAGACACAATCCGTGCTTGTGTGATCACAGATCTCAAAGCGGTTGTGTTCTTGTTTCAAACCGGACATATAAACCCTGGGTTTTTCCTGAGGCATGTACAGATGTATTCTGTTTTTAAAGCATCTCCAAGATTTCTCAAATGTGGATTTTTAAAAAATTGTATCTAATTAACCCACATACAAGTAGGAACCAAACATAACGTTAGCATTCATTTTTCCAAATAGTTAACAGGGATGAAGATAAATCTTGACATACTGTAACATACTTGAAAGACTATATTGAGGGGCACCTGGGTGGCTCGGTCAGTTGAGTGTGTGACTCTTGATTTCGGCTCAGATCACGGCCTCACGGTTTGTCAGATGGAGCCTCGCCTCAGGCTCTGCGGTGACAGACTGGAGCCTGCTCTCTCTCTCTGACCCTTTCCCCACTGGTGCTCTCTCTTTCTCTCTCTAAAAACAAACCAAACAAAATGAGAAAACTATTTTGAGATTTAAAATCACAAAAGTAGGAAATGCAAGTGTGTCTCTTAAAAGCAGAAAAATCTACACTATAAGTGGTTTAAGTTTTTTTTGTTTGCTTGTGGCTTTTTTTAAAATATAACACAATTTATTTTTTTAACATATGCAATTATTTTCCGTCATTTACAATACAGTAGTTACAATGACACTCCAAACTGAAAAGCAAAGTAAAAAATCAAAACCCCCACTTCTATTTCATGTAATTAGACTTATACAGATATTAGAAGGTTAAGTACCAACTAGTTAATCACCTAATTTCACAGCTACCTGAAGTGGCAATCGTTATATAGCAGCTTATCTATGATACATTCAAGATACATGATACAATTTAT
>NC_043709.1:26046274-26079979 GCF_006229205.1 Suricata suricatta | reverse complement strand
AAACACAGCCTGCTTAATACCTTTCCTTAAATTCCACCTCTATACTACAGTATACTTGAGGTCCATGCAAAAAAGAAGCTACCTTTTATATAGGAAATGGATGATTAAGTCTTTGGTGCTGTAAAAGCAACTTCATTTAAACATAACCACCCCCACCACCAAAAAAAGAAGAGGAAAAAGAAAAAAAAAAGTAAAGAAAATAATAAGGGAAAAACCTAAGACACACTCCCTGGGGGGGGGGGGGCCAGCATGTAATTTCTGTCCTTGACGGAATGTATTAAATAAGCAAACACCACCAACAAGCAAAACAAGTACTACAATGTAAAAATATTAAAAAAGCAAAAACCCTCTCACATGCATAACTGAAAGATTGCACACAAAGAACTCACATCTTTTCAAGCTTCAATAGTAAATATTCTGCAACTATGTATTAAATACTGCGTGCTTTCCCCAAGCTAAGATGAAAGGTGGTTTAAATTAAATAAGTAAATATTTATCTTACTGTTACCAAGTTCTGTTAAATGAAGAACACTTCTTTCCTTTCTTCCTTCCTTTCTTTCCTTTCTTTCTTTCTCTTGTTTAAATATCCAGTTTTAGAAAGGCTCGGTCTAAAAAAATCATCAATAGGAAAGGCATCTATATGCATGTGTAAGGCGGCTTGCCTTTTAAAATAACGTGACTGTTTTATAAAGCCGGAATGTTAAGAGTCTTGAAGAGCACACAACTGAAATAGAACACATCTTCTATATATCATACTTTAATGTATCATTGATTTTCTTTTTTAAAATGAAAAATGTTATTGCAAGCTTCTTTCATTAGGGATGAGGGGGTCTGTGAGTGTGTGTTTGTGTGTACATATGTATACGTGTGTGTGTGTTTCCTGTAGAAAAGCAGTTTCCAGGACACCTCAACTGTCCTGTGAATATGGTTACATTTAGCAGGTGACCACACTGAATCTAACTCTTTAGACTGGACGTGTATTGTTCATGTTTCCTGCAAAGACTGCAATGTCTTAAGGTTAAGAACCCTGGCTTCTATTTCTTTTGTATCCACCATAGTGCCTGCCACAGTGTTTGCCTTACGTTTAAAGATGGGTATCTGGCTGGCTAAGTTGGTGGAGGCTGCAACTTTTGATCTCAGGGTTGTAAGTTCAAGCCCCACATTAGGTGTGGAGATTGCTTAAAAATGAAATCTTTAGGAGGCACCTGGATGGCTTAGTCGGTTGAGTATCAATCTAAGTCTTGATTTCAGCTCAAGTCATGATCTCATGGTTCAAGGGTTTGGGCCCTGCATTGGGCTCTGCACTGACAGTGTGGAGCCTGCTTGTGATTCATTCTCTCTCTCTCTGACCCTTCCCTGCTTGCTCTCTCTCTCTCTCTCTCTCTCTCTCTCTCAAAATAAATAAACTTAAAAAAAAAATTTTTTTTAAAGAAATGGACCCAATGTTCCATGAGAGCCCAACCTACTAGCTATCCGATCCTTGAAATAAACTGTTCTCGTTCTCTAACTATAAAACTAAATGCTATTATTATTATTTTGTGGAACACCTTGACCCCATAATAATCTGCATTTGTATGATATGGCTGCAAATACTATTATTATTGTGAAAAATAATATTTTTGTGCTTGCTGTCTGGATATTTTAAGGCCTCAGACAGAATTTTATAAATGTAGTAAATAGGAGTAAGTCAGTAATGGAAAGGGAGTCCACCATCCCTGAATCTCTAGTAGATTGCATTTAAGGGTATGGAGAGACCCCCTGGGAGGGAGAGTTGGAGACATCATAGAGCTATCTGGGAGCTCAGACACATTAACTCATACCAGAATACAGCACTACTACAGGGAAACCTCTTGTCTTAGCCAAGTCTAAAATCAATTCCTTTTCAAGCAACAGGTATTTACTAAAACTACCTTTGTTGAATTCTTTCTTTCCTAGTTCCAGGCAGCTTCTGCCCTTACATCTGGATTCTGATTTACAAGCTTATGACCAGCTCATGACTGGTAACAAACTTATTCTTAAACCCTGGACCTGGACTGTTGACAGTCACCTGATTCCAACTTCGCCTCTAACTTCCTAACAGCAGATCCAGACTCCGATTGCCCTTGTCTGGGATTTACAGGTGGGTCTATTTAATGTAGCAGTCCTTAATCTTTTTGAGGGGTTCCTTGAAAATGTATGAAAGCTATGAACTCATCCACTCCAAAACAAGTGTACATTTATGCACAAACACACAAAGATTTGCACACAGTTTTAAAAGATTCATGATCCTACAGAAGCCACTTTCAAGGTAGTAATCTGCAGTGTAAAAAATAATAATAATTTCCTACAAAACAATGCCATCTATATAATAGAGGATAAATTTTTATACCCACCAATGAATAACTTCCTTTCAACTTCTGGATAGAAGACAGAGATGAACACAGCCATCCAGAACCAAATTAATAAACTTATATAGTTCTTTCTAATCCTGATTGAGTTTCTAAACAGCCACAGAAGTTCAAAGCCCTCTTCTGTTTTAGTCACGACAAACAGATGGAATTAATTCTTGGTGGAGTTTGAGAAAAGCTAGCGTGTGTCTTTATCTCTTCCAAGATTTTTCTTCTAAAAAAATCACCAAAGTAATATATGTACATTGAAGAAATGTTGGGGAGTAAGGAAAAGCACCAATAAGAGTTTTTAATCACCCCAATCCCAGTGCTAGAATTGTCAATATTTTAATGTCCAAATTTCCAGTCTTTTTAATTCATATTTGTTAGGTTGCCAGAACACCTTTCCTTCAAGTTCTCCTTTTACAGAAGAACTTGTTATGTGTTCAAAGATTTAGTTCAATCTTTAGGGGTGTGAGAAACTTCCAGACTAAGACTTGCCTTAGGCCTATACACTTCTGCATTCTGACTTAACAGATTCACCTGCCAGTTCTTCATCCATACACAGTGTGGACTCTAGCTGAAGCAAGGCATCTTCAGAGATTGCTACCGTGTCTTATGATTATTAGTTCTGCCATCAATGTTTGTCATCCTGACGATAATTAGTTTTGAAATTCTACTGCCTGAGTTGAATGCTTGGTTCCACTGCCACCTTCTAGTCTTGTGAACTGGAGAAGTTATATAACTCGCTGTACCTGAATATTCTCACCTGTAAAATGGGCACATTGGTGGAAAATAAATGAGTTCCTATCTATAAAGTATGATGACACAGGGTGTCACCTAGGAAGCCCTCAGGAGATGCTATCATTACTATTCTTTCTATATTATTGTTTTCCTTTCCCATGAGGTTTCCTGGTTTGTTAGTTCTGCTCTTCACTGTTGGTCCAGCCATCTAGTCCACTCTACCCCAGCAAACTCTCCCTAGACTTCAGTGATTTTGCCTCAGAGTTTTATAAGCGCATTCCTTTATTCAGCTCATACTTTTTGAGAATGACTACATGCAGGCCCTACACTTAACCTTGGATACACTGGAGACCTGTGCCCTCAAGTGTCTGGAGTCTCTTAGGAGCAACAGATAAAATAAAATAAAGTAGGGGTGCCTGGGGGGCTCAGTCAGTTAAGTACCCGACTTTGGCTCAGGTCATGATCTCACAGTTTGGGAGTTCAAGCCCTGCATTGGGCTCTGTCTCCCTCCCTCTCTCTCTCAAAAATAAATAAACATTTTTTAAAATTTTTTATTAAAATTTTATTTTATTTTATTTATTTATTTTATTTTATTAATAAAATAAAATGAGCATTTATAATTCCAAGTGACCAATATGACCACAGAAGTAGTACAGGGGACCTAAACAGGGATGGCAACCAGACTTTGCAGGAGGAGAGAGATAATGCTTCCTAGAGGAAGGGTCTCTAAATTGCATCAGGAAGCAGGAGTTAGCCAAAGAGGAATGAGAGCCAGAGAGAGAGGTTATGGTTGGAAAATAAGGGTTTGGACTATGAGCTTGAAGACTGCTTCCAGTTAAAAACTGTAGAAATCTGCTGTCTACCTGGTATGGAAACTCACTTGACCCTTCCTCCTACTTGCAGAAGCCCCTGCCAAATGTGACTTTAGCTGGAGGCAGGGACAGTTTCAGAGAAAGCATAAGCTGCCATTAATGCTCACTAAAGCAGCCACACTTTTTCTTTAATACGTGCAACTGATATTTTCTCAATATTATGTCAAATGCTATAAAAATGGTGCTTCTAAAAAGTCCCCTCTTCCAACCAAACCACCAGCCCTAAGTCCCACCTAAAAAGAAATTCTACAGTCCTTTGTGTAACTACCTATTATAGACTGTATCACTCTAAAATTCATATGTTAGAAATCCTAACTTCCAATGTGATAATATTAGAAAGTGTGCCTTTAAGGGGCACCTGGGTGGCTCAGTCAGTTAAGCATCTGACTCTTGGTTTCAGCTCAGGTCATGATCTCACAGTTCTCGAGATTGAGCTCTGCACTGGACTCTGTGCTGCAGCGTGGAACCTGCTTGGGATTCTCTCTCCCTCTCTCTGCCCCTCCCCACTCATGCCCTCTGTCTCTCCCTCTCCCTCTCAAAAGAAATAAAGTTTTTTAAAAACATTAAAAAAAGAAAAAAGTATGCCTTTAAGAGATGATTAAGTCACAAGGGCAGAGCCTGTATGAATGGGAGTAGTGCCTTTAAAAGACTAAGGGGTGCTCCCTCGCTCCTTCCACCTTGTGAGGACACAAGGAACCAGGAAGCATCTATGAATGAGGAAGTGAGTTCTCACCAGACACTGAATCTGCCAGCACCTTGATCTTGGACTTTCCAATCTAGAAAACTGTGAGAAACAAATGCCTGTAATGTATAAGCCAGCCGGTTTACAGCACTCCGTGATAGCAGCCCAAATAGACTAAGACAGCCACATTTCATCACTGGTCCTTCAGAGGCCCCATTTGTTATGTCCCTTTGTCCTCACAGCTCACTCCAAACCCCCTTCTCACAAAGAGTAGCTATTCTTCTGGGTAAATGTATAGATATTTTGTTCTTACCTACTACTGCAAACTATGTCTTGTTTTCTATGGATTTATTTTTAACTTAAGCAAATGATAATATCCTTATTCTCCTTTTTAGGTTTCTCCAAAGGATTCTGTCTTTAAGATCTACCCATGCTGCTTTTTTTTTTAAACCTGTGTTGCTTTATGTACGTCTAACTGGTTGCTTCTTACGTACCCGAACTTCAGCAGTGAGCACCTACCCACTTCACTTCTGAACACAGAAGTCGGAGTCCTCCTAAGCCACATCAACACACACAAAACAAGAGGTTGATGCAAGTTCTTTCTCTAACTGCAAACAAGCGGTGCTTTGAGTAATGTTTTACTGCTGTTGCAAAGAAGGCAGGATTCTTGTAATACTTTAATGGAAACCTAAGCATTTAGAACAGTTAAGCAATACTCCCTCTCTAATTGGATATGTATTGCTTTCTCTCTTCTATTTGGGAATCCTTCACTGAGGAAAGAGAAAGCCAATGTCCTTAGCGAGAAAACAGAATCTACAGGAAATAACTAAACACATTTTAGTCATTGGGTGACAAAACTAAGATATGTGCTTATTTGCAAAATTAAAAATACATCTACATAAAATATATATGGTTTACAATAGTATATAAGAACAAAAAATATATATATTTACCCTGAGGAATATGATCAATTTAATCCTCAGAAGCTGAAGTGCCCAAACCAGAACAAAAACAAAAATCAAGGACGATTTAAAAATCAGCATAAATAGCCAGAGAGGGAGATTATGTGCATTTTCTACAGAGGAATATGATACATGATATACTTACTATACCAAAAAGTACATCTATGGACTGCCTCACAGCCTGTAACTCAGCTGTATCACAAGAGTATCATTGGATCACCTGGCTTTCTGGGCCCCTAGGACTGTAATCTAGTTGTAAGAATGAAACCTTGGGGCGCCTGGGTGGCTCAGTCGGTTAAGCATCCGGCTTCTGCTCAGGTCACGATCTCGTGGTTGGTGGGCTCAAGTCCCGCGTCGGGCTCTGTGCTGACAGCTAGCTCAGAGCCTGGAGCCTGCTTTGGATTCTGTGTCTCCCTCTCTCTCTGACCCTCCCCTGCTTGCACTGTCTCTGTCTCTCCAAAAAATAAATAAAAAACATTAAAAAAAAAAAAAAAAGAATGAAATCCTGTTTCACTAGTAAGGGTGAATGCTGATAACCACATCAGTCGCTATTAAATTTTCACATAGAAATGATCATTAAAATTTTTTCAATTCATGGAATAATACTGGTTAAATTTTTTTGCATAGGTGAGTAATTTTTGTCATGTTTTCTTATTTTATATTTTATAAAAATATTGCATATTTTGCAAACTACATTTTTTTTTAATGTTTATTTTTGAGAGACAAAGACAGCATGAGCAAGGGAGGGGCAGAGAGAGAGAGGGAAACACAGAATCCGAAGCAGGCTCCAGGCTCTGACCTGGCAGCGCAGAGCCCAATGGGGGAATCAAACTCACAAATTGTGACAAAAGGACGTGAACCGAAGTTGGACACTTAACTAAGCCACCCAGGTGCCCTGCAAACTGCATTTTTTATTATTCTAATCATTCTAGACTCTAATACTTGTGAATGTATACTATTTCTTTCTAACAGCAAAGATTTATTTCCATGCCCCATGAAATAGAAAACATTTCTCTTCTTTCCCTTTCCTTTCTCTCTCCATTTTCCTAATGGCTTACACATTCAACAACAATCAGCTCAGGGCCTATCCAGTTTCCTCCACACTCCCAAACCCATCTTCCCTGCTCCAACAGCCCAGATTATTTTGAAGGAAATCTCAGAATGCATATCATTCCAGTTCTGAATATTTTAGTATATATCTTTAAGAAATTCCCTTGTTAAACATCATAGACCCCCGAAATAACAAGTTGCTTAATATCATAAAATATTCAATGCTCACATTCCCTACTTGTCCTATAAATGTCCTTTCTCTTGTTTACTTGTAGTTTGTTTTCATCTCTATCAAAACAAGGTCCATACGTTATAATTGATTAACAAGTCTCTTTACAGCAAACATTCTTTTTTTAGCCTTTTTCCTCAAACAAAAATATAGAGCTTTTATGTAGCAAAACTAAGCAATTCTGAATGAAGCAGGAGTTTAAAATGCTGTCCTGAAGAAGGTGGTGAAAATGTCAAGTCATTGCCTTTGCAGAGGAGATAAGCACTTGGCATATACCCTTCCCTGAATGATAAAGAAGAAAAAAGGGGAGCTGTGCTCCCAGTAAACAGTTTTCTTAGCCCCCCAAAACAGCACATACAGGTGACACCTGTGAAACAAAGTGCTCTGCAGTTGAATAGGAACTGAGGAAATAAAGTTGTAAGTCTGAAAATCATTTTTTTACTTCCGTGAAGGAGAAGCTATATACAGCCTAACCAGTCTCTTAAAGTTTTGCAAATGCTAGTTGCATTCATTCTTTTAGGATTTCTCACCCTAAAGCTTTAGTTTAATTTAATGTAAGGCTTTTGAATTTTCAACTAGTGCTTATTCCATTCTAATTGGGGCCTCTGGTAAAAGAAAGAAAGTCCTTTTAGGTGACATGAAATTGTAACCAAGACTTCCAGTTCCATTTTGCACTTGAAGAGCTTCTGTTACCATCCCCCCTTAGGCAAAGCTCCTTTTTCATTTTAAAATGGAAAAAAGTTCCAGTGTCAGAACACAACAAATACAAAATAAATACCAGGGAACAGAGGAGGCAAGACAAACTTGCAGTGAGTTAAGCAGAAGTTAAGAATATGGGCTACGAAGACAGAAGGCTGTCCCTGTTTCTTTGCCTGTAAAATGGGGACAATATATAGTGCTGCTCCTGGGATTATTCAAATGTGATCGTGAATGGCACCCAGCACTGAGTAACACTCAGTAATGACTAGGTGTTATCCCTGGAAAGACATAGGAAGGGATCATTAGTCACGATCAGTTTTACCTTGAGAGAAAGACCTTACTTTACGGTTAACACTGTGAGTCAGCTCTAAGGGAAGGCAGCAAGCTCCCTGCACCAGACCCCTATTCCACTGCCTCCCACAAAAAGACCCAGGGAAAAGGAGCACCCTGCAGAGGGAGCCCCTCTCCGAGGGCTCCAAATACTTGAAAATAGTACAAAAAATAGCTCTGTGTATAATTAGTTCTAGGTAAGACAAGACTGTGCTCAGTGAACTAAACGGATTAACCTGAAATTGGACTCTGATCCTCAAGGAAACCGGCTGGTGTAGCCCAGTCCCTACTGGCCCTGCCGAGGAAAAACAACCACACGTCTATCTCAACTGTGATCTGGTTGGATCCGATCTAAGCTTTGAGCGGTGCCTAAGAGCATTTCAGATGGCATAATACCTATTCGACAATACTAAGCAGGGAGCTTTAGGGAGGGGGTGCACCCTAATACCGAGGAACTGACATAGGAAATGAAGATCCAGCATTGTAATTCTGCCTTTCTCTATTCTATCATCTTCACCAGACAAATTTCCTTTTCTCTTAGATGTCTGTCAAATAATTGCAAAAACTAATTCAATAACTTAACAAAAAAACCAAGGGTAGTTATTTATGGGATAGAATTCTTCCATTCAAATCATTGTTGCAAAATTCCTTTTGAAACAAAACCCTTCCCTCACGGTGTGAAAATTCACAGCCCTTTCCAAGCCCCCTGCCCTCTCCATTACTCCTTTAAAACCTTGAAAAGAGCAGGAAAGGAGCAGAGGGAGGACAGACCTCTAATGAAAACTTCCCTGTTAATAATATTTCATGTTTGTTTAAGTGCTTTATAGTTTTACAGTGCTCTCAGATCCACTGTGGTCTTTTACGAGATGGTATAGATGAAATTATACCTATTTGACCGATGAGAAAAATTACATATAGTGATTGGCGCAGTGAGACATGAACTCAAGATCTTTTCAACCAGATGCAATTCGGGACCTGTCACGAGTGGTCCTAGGCGCATGTTCGCAGTTTTCTGTGCAGTGTTTTCCTCCCTTCAATGAGTCGGCTCCAGGCATCCTTCTCCTTCCTCCTCAGTTAATTCTGATTCATGCCTCATCTCGTGTAATTACTAAATGGGAAAGATTTGAGTAGACCAACATCCAATCACCTAATATTCACTGAACGCAAACTAGAAGCCAGACCTTTGAAGTTTTAAGCAGAGGGAAACTTAATCTTCTCTATTATTCAGAAAGACTATGGTGAGATTAATCACTTTATCAATTTTTAGAACCAATTAACTAAAAATAATATTCGCATACTGGTCAAAATGGAGTCCCTAGCTAGATGTGTTCAGTCCGTTTATAAATCTGGAAATACACAAGTGGCTTCTGTAAAAGCTAAATCTTGAAAAATGTCTCTGCACAGACTTGATAAGATTTCCAACTGTGCTATGGTACAGTTTTCTCAAATCACTTATTCAACATTACCTGAGTGTACAAACTTGCTTCTGCTTAGCTCTGGAGGTAAGACAGTGATGAAGTTAGATGCAGTAGTCGTGAACTTGAAGGAGGTCAGAATCTAGAACAGGAAGACCAGTGCCCTACTCTGAACTCACCAAGGGAATGGTCAGGCCTCACGAACCTCTGGGTCACAGGTGGAACCCAGCTGCCCCCATCCCGTCTGCAGCCACACGGGCCTTTTCTCATTTCTATGAAACCCCCTGGCTCCTTCTCCCAGGCTCTTGGTGGCCTTCGGCCACCCCCTCCTCCAGCCCTCAGCTCCTGACCTGCTGCCCTTAGGAAGCCTTTTATGACTTGCAGGTCTGGTCATATCTGCCTGTGAAACCGTCTACAACCTTCAACCTAATCACAGCTATAGTTTTACAGGTAGTTGTGTGTTGTTTGATATTTGCTCTCAGGTGCCTAAGATCCTGGCAGGGCAGGAGTCGGTTTTAGTGGGTTTTAGGCAGAGCCTGGCACACATTAGGCTCTCTAGGAATGAAAACGGAACAGTCAGATATGTGGGAAACTACGTAGCCTGGGCCCTCTGGAGGGGCAGGGTGGACTGGGTTAGCTTCCTTAACACTGTCCTCCTGCCGCCCCTCCGCCCCGCCTCCGGCTTCCATTTTAACCCTGGGCCCACTCTCGGAAAGGCTGTTCGTCCCAAGTCCCCAAAAGACTTTAAACTCCTGGATAACAGAAATCCCATTATGCTCATTGTTGTGGCCCCAATACCTAGCTGTTATGGGCATGAAATACACGTGAAAGCACACTGTATTAATGAATACATTCCGGGGCGTGGGACAAAATGGCGTCATCCATAGCTTCAAAGAAATATTGAAGCCTGAAATGACTCTTGAAAGAATACAAACAGGGGGAGTCTGTGTGGCTCAGTCGGTTGAGCTTCCAGTTAAGGTCATGAATTCCCAGTTGGTGAGTTCGAGCCCCACTTCATACTCTTCACTCGCAGTGTGGAGCCTGGGGTTCTCCCTCTCTCTCTCTAAGTAAATAAATAAACTTAAAAAAAAATACAAACGACCCCCTAACCAAAAATTAAAAAAAAAAAAAGGAAATTTGCCTGCCCTCTTACCTCTAGAAAACAAACAAAACCCCCAAAGCAACTCTCATCCCCCAAACGAAAATCTCTCAACCAATGTCTTCCCCTTTCCGGGCCTTCACCTCCTCATCTCCCCGCACTTCCCGGGCGAAGGCTGGACGTCAGTCACTGCAGAGACTGCAATCGCTGCGCTGTAGCCGGCATTTCCTGACCAGCGTGCAACTTTGTGAGGATGTACGTAGTTGGACCTCCTCTCCTGGAGATGGGATTTATGGGAGATGGGAAAGTGGTGGGGTTCATAAACAGGAAGGGAGGGGTCTTTGCCTCATCCTACTAGCCGGCAGTTTGGCCGGCCACGTCCATCCCGCGCTTGCGGGTGGCAGCCCCGGCCCGCAGACACCGCGGAACCCCGTCCGCCGCGCGGTCGAGGCCCCTCCCCCGCCGCAACGGTCCTGGCACGCAGACGCGTTGGCGCGCGCGGGGCGGGACGCGCGGGGGCGGAGCTGCGAGGACTGGCTTAAATACAGAGGCGGTGGGGGCGGCGCGAAGCCGCCGCGGCGCTGCTGCCCGGTTGCTGTGAGTTCTCACAACTGTCTCCTAGTGGCGTGAGCCTCGAGCCTCGCTCTTCCCCCGGCGGCGGCGGCAGCAGGAGGAGGAAGGAGCGGAGACAAGCGGGCGGCGGGCTCCATGGAGAGCGGCAGACGCCCGGGCAGAGGTGGTTCTTCCTCTCCGGTCCCCGGGCTGCAGTGACCGGCGCTTGCGCCCTGCTCCGCGTCGAAGCGGCCGCCGGCTCCGGGACTGATCGGCCTCGCTGTCACTCCCCGCGCCGCCGCCTCGCCTCCCGGCGCCCCTGCGCCCCGACTCGCCCGCGCCCCAACTCCCCGGCGGGGTGGCGGCAGCCGGGCCCCCGCGGCGGCGGCCGGAGCAGCAGCGGCAAGAGCCCGCCTCTATGATGAAGTTCAAGCCCAACCAGACGCGGACCTATGACCGCGAGGGCTTCAAGAAGCGGGCGGCGTGCCTGTGCTTCCGGAGCGAACAGGAGGACGAGGTGAGGACGGCCAGCACACTCTGCGCCTTCCGCGGCGGCCCCGGGGCAGGCTGGGGGGTGGGGGCTAGGGCGGGTCGGGGTAGGGGGGTCCTCGCCCTTCTCCTTCCTCGCCCGACCCTTCGTCTGGCCACCGGGCTGGGAGGGATTAGCCCCCTCCCTCTTTCCCTCCCACCCCTCCTCCCTCCTTCCTTCCTTTCTCTGGGTTGATAGGGGAGACAAAGGGGCTCGCCCAGCCCAGTGGTCTGTCGGGCCGTCGTGAGGACCCGAGGCGGAGACACCTCCTGGCCGGGGGGAAGGTCCCGGGCCGTATAAGTCGCTTAGAGCAGCAGTCACCATTTTAACACGCGAATTGGGTAAAGCCAGATAAACCTTGAGTGCTAACGGAGGCGGCAGAAATGGCGTGAGCCTTGCAGCCGAGCCCTTCTGCCTCTGTTACATGTTCCTTACCCTTTACAGCAGGTTTCGGATTAAATCTAGGGAATAGCCAGACCATCCCCGTGCTTTAAAAATAAAACCCCATTCGGTCTGGTTTTCTCAATCCCACTTTTAAGTGGAGCTTTTAACTCGCAAGCACTTGGCATATTATACTTGATACATTTTTTTTAAGGCCTCTTTTTAAAGTTTTCTGACTGTAGAAAGATGGCTAGTGGAATAATGCCAGAGGAAGAAGATGGACTAGAGGTGGGCAGAGTTGCCATTTTCAGACCGTAATCTCTAACTCTTGGCATATTTATCAAGGCTTCTTTACTTTGCTGTATTTGGATTGACATCTGGAGAGGAGCAGCCTTTCTTGTTCTAAGAGTAAGCAGTCTTTAATTTACCCTTCTTCATTTGGTGAGGCTCTCATGGTTTTTCTGGAGAACAGTTTTTCCTTGTTAAAGTTACATTTAATTTAAAATGGTTCACTGTTTTAAATTAACTTAAAGCAATAATAGTTGACTGGTAGCCAAGAAAATCTTTTATAAAGCATTGCCACTCCTCTCCGTCTTTAAGCATCTGTCTGACTTTGGCCCAGGTCATGATCTCCCTGGTTCATGAGTTCTAGAGTTCAAGCCCTGCTACTGGCTCTGTGCTGACAGCTTAGAGTCTGGAGCCTGCTTCAGATTCTGTGTCTCCATCTCTCTCTGCTCCTCTCCAGCTTGTGCGTGCTTGCGCTCTCTCTCTCTCGCTCGCTCTCTCTCTCTCTCTCTCTCTCTCTCTCTCTCTCAAAAATAAATAAACATTAAAAATGTTTTAGGGACTCCTGGGTGGCTTAGTCAGTTAAGCCTCGGACTCTTGGTTTTGGCTCAGGTCATGATCCCACGGTTTATGGGTTCAAGCCCCACTTTGGGCTCTGTGCTGACAGCGTGGAGTCTGCTTGGAATTCTCTCTCTACCTTTCTCTCTGCCCCTCCCCTGCTTGCTCTGTCTCTCTCTAAAAAATAAATGGATAAACTTAAAAAAAATTTTAAGTTTTTTTTTAAAGCGTTGCCACTCCTAAAATGATTAGACAGGGAAAAAATTAACAATCTGAATTCTGCCTCTATAACCAACTGTGTCCAATAAAATGCCAGGCTAAAGCTGGAGACGGGAATTTAATGGCTTCCTTATTGCTAATCCGTGCAGTTAGAATGACATGACATAGTGTACACTCAGTGGTATAGTTGTTCTTACTCTATGACCTGGGCCCACTTAGGAGAGCTGGAAGCTCAAAGGGGGTAGGTTTTTGTATTCCATTTTGTTTTTAACCTTTACAGTGTATCAGTCGACAAACGTTAAGTGCGTTGAGGCTAAGTTAGGAAAAAACACACTTTGAATATAAAAGCATATAATAGCCCAGAGTGATCAAGATAGGTCAATGATCTTGTCTAATTTGCTCACTGTTGTGTAATCACATTCTTGGTTGAGTGTTTATACTCTGGGGGGCTTGCCTGAAGACCTTTAAGTTTGTTGCATTTAATTCTCTTTGTGCTAGTCTGTAGGTGAGTAGACGGTTGAAGAGCCTAAGTGCTTTGCCCAAATGACATAATTAGGAAGTGCTGGAGTCAGATTCAGGATCCAGCCCGTTTCTGATGCTGGGCTCTTGGCACAGGGCTCCATAGCAATTGGGTGCACACTATTTGCTGAATGAGAGATTCTGTGAGGCTGAGCTTGGAAGCCTTTCTGGAAGTGACGACTTTGAAGTCTTGCCATAACCTGAACTTGGAATTCAGGCTTTGTAAAAACGGTTCCCAGGGGAATATATAGGAAACGGGAGGAAATTGAAATGATCTGTATTGTGTGAATGGTAAAGGAAAGCCTGAAGAACACTTCAGAAATTACTGTAGCATATCAAGGAGTTATAAATGCTAAGTTCCTAGCCTCTGGTTGAGTCTAGAGACTAGTGCCATTAGATAAAATGAAGTAAGGAGCAAGCTCTGGAGCATTAGAGAAATCTGTTACCTGGTACTGTGCAGGTTGAGAAACCAAGCCAGTTTGTTAGAGAATACGCTCTGAGGGAAGGCTCTGGGACTTTTGTTTGACCACAAAAAGTTATGCAGTACTCCAATATGGCTCTCCCTGTACTGAAGGCATTCTCAGTAGCCCTTAGTTGAGAACAGGTGGTTTTAGGAAAGAAACTGCAGAGTCTGTGTTCTCTTGGGGGTGGTTTTATGTATTTGCCCATTTTGTCTTCCCTGCGAGCTAAGTAAGCATTAGCATTTGTATAGTAAGAAATCAGGCAGCAGAGCTAATTTGTCCCAAGATCACCGAAGCTGGTAGATCTTTTTGAGCCCAAATCCTTTATTTCTAAATCTCATGTTCATTTGATCCTCTCTCCACCTAGTTATTTCTGTAGGGAACCACCCTTAGTTTTGGTGGTTGGGCTTCCACACAAGCCCACAAGTAAGCATCCCATAGAGTAGCTGGACAGTGAAAGAGAACAGTACATTCACAGAAGGTAGCCAGAAATGGACTCTGTTGAGCACGTTTGCATATACCATCAGGTGTTGCAGGGTTAAGGTCACTGGGGTTGAATTTCAGTGAGTGAGAGAGGAAGGACACATCCAGGCATCCCAAGCAGAGCAGGACTTAGGGCTTGTGGACTAGTGAAAAAGAGCACCTTATGTATAAGGCAAAGGAGTTGCTAGGCAAGACGGAAACACTTAGTTTTGAACAAGGAACATTTACATTTTAAATATATTCAAGCTTGAGGATGATCTAGCAGCAATATAAGATAGAGTACTGAAAAGAGAAATACGAATGACTTGATTCTGGGTGGAATCCAGGGATAGTTGTCAGTGAGAAACACTAACAAAACTGTCTTAAGAACTGCCTATTACTCTTCCACTTGGACTTAACTGCCCTAATTAGCGTTTAAGCTCCTTGAGCCAGGGACTGCATTCTACCTGCTAAATGCCAAATGTGTATTAACTAAAATGTCTGAATTCTACAAAACATGCACTAAAGCTAAGACTTGGGAAAGCAGTCTTACAACCTGTGGGACTCTAAAACCAGAGCTCTAATAAAAACAGTCTTAATGAGAAATACTAGCACAGGTAAATCTCTACTGACATTTGTGTGCTTGGGATTAATAGACAGTCTGCCTTTTCAGATAAATACTCTGGGGCTCATACTTCTGCAGAAGTCCTTTTAGATTTAAGGCTCTGAAGATACTTGCTTCAAGTGGAGACTACTTTATCATGAAAATTAAATAACTATCTGAAGGCAGTCTTTTCTAAACAGAGGGAAATATCTATGCCTGCAGCTCTCTTAGCCATAAAGAGCTTTTTAGGCCATTCAAGCAGCCACTTCCTTCAAGGGAAGGCATTTTTGTACAGTTTGCATCTGTTTTAGGCTCTTTGTATATATCACTAAGGCTTTCTCCAGTGTGTGTAAAAGCTAAGCCCATCATTTCAAAACATTGACACACTACGAGAAAATGTCATGATCAGTCCAATTTAGCATTGTTCTACCAATCGCATAAAGATGGTTCCAGACTTTCAATGGTTCAACTTGTGATTTTTCGACTTTATAATGGTATAAAAGTGACACACATTCAGGAGAAACCATACTCGAATTTGGAATTTTGATCTTTTCTTGGCCAAGCAGTCATCTAATTTGGCTTAAACACATTTTCCCAAAACAATTTGATTTGGGTAGTTTCTGACCCTCCTATACAACTATGCCTCAATAGTCCATAAAGTATTGCTAATTTGCTTAATAGTAGCAGTAGGTAGCTGGTTAATGGATACAGTGACCACGTAAGATCTTTTAAGATGTCCTTGTGCATACTGGGTGTTCTAATATACTGCTTGCTGGCCTAATATTGGTTAAGAGCCTATAATACAGTTAACTATGGTAAAAGTAGTTTTAACCATTCGTGCATCCTGGTTCATGATAACATACAAACAAAGAACAAAAACCCCAATACAGTTTCTAAATAGCTACAGTTCACAAAATAAAACTCTTCATTCCTAGATTTAGGGATCACTTGAAAGCTTCTCTGGATAGCCTTTCCCACCCCCCCACTCCGGGAAAGAAATAGTCATTTGTAGTGACTAGTTGTTCCCGGAAGCAAGCTGTGACCAAGAGCAGTTATAAGAGTAAAAGCTGAAACACCAATGGCATTTGGGGGCCACTTGGTGTATAGAACTAAGAATTTCATTTAATTCCATGCTCTGAAGGCATAACTGCATTGCATAGATCGTGAACAGCATTTTTTTTAGTTTATAAGCTCTTACACACCCCCAGTGAGGAGGACTTACTAGGTGATAATAGGATATTCAATCTATACTGCAGATTATTGCAATTCATAAACAAACTGTTGTCCAGTAAGACTCAGGGCTGGTTCCAAACAGGCCATTATCACTACAGTGCTGCTACTTAAAGTAAGAAGTACTTATATTCCAAATGCTTAAATCATTATGAATCAGAAAAAGACAAGTGTGGGAAATGGCTCCTTAACAAGACAGGTGAATGGTGTTTTATTCTGATAAATGTTGAATGCACGTGGAAGGTAGAGCTGAGGACTGATACTATAGTAGCAGGAATGCTTATGTGAAGGTGGGCAACAGCGCTGGCTTTGACGCTGAGTGTGATTCAAGTCTAATTCTGCAGCCTGGTGGGTTGGCTAACCTTTTTATAAATCTTTCCTTTGGACTCAGCTTGACTTATCTGGAAGGTTGAAAGTCTGCTTTCAACTCGGTCACCTTCTCACTAATGTGGCAGACTGTCATCTTGTTGGATAAACAAAATGTAATATACCTAGAAAGGTAGTTGAAAAGGAATTTAAAACCGATGAACAACCAGGTCTGGATTTGTCAGCTATTAGTGTATCCCCTTACTAAGATTTTATAGCCTAAGTAATGTTTTTAGAGCATTCCTAAGCATGCTAAAGCTGTATTACAGATCTAGTAGATTGGGGATGTTGTAGAAATGTTTATATGGTTTTTTTTTTCTAGGATATGGAATGATAATGATTTGGGATACAGTTCTATAGGTTTAGATTCTTCTAGCATGTAGTAGGGATGTTAATCAACTTTGTCTCTATGCTATTCAGATTCATTCTTCTACCCTGCTGGATAATCACCACCACTCCCCTCTCCATACGGAAGCAACAAACATACAAATGTGGCCTTGACCTCATTTGAACTTTGGATGAAGTACTCTAGATGAGTAGGCAAATACATAATAAAACATACTGGTTTTCAAATCTGTTTCATTACCAAAGGCTCATTATCAAATGTTTTAAACTAGTAGTTTAGATGCTGATTATTCTAAACCACAGGTATTAATTACTCATTTATTTTGGAAAGTTACATTTGAAGTTAATGGTTTGATCAAATTTAATCATTTTTGGAATGTCAGGCAACTCTTGCATGTTAATAAGCTCTCCGTTTCTGAGAAATCATTTGTCCAAAACTATACAGATCTGTTTCCATGAGGCTTTCTAAAAAGTAATTTATGAAGGGAGCTGGGGAAGCATGTAGGGATTTCCCGTCACTGACTTTGGAAGACAAGTTCAGTCATATGTGGATGATGTCCTGTAGACTGCAGATTAGAAATTTGATTTTAATTAGAAGCATAAATGTTCAGAAAAGCAGACACAGACTATATTAATGGATTTTCAACATTATTAACCTTATATAATTTATCTCTTAAACACTATCTTGGGACAAATGGGAATTATCATTGACCTAGATATATGATCTTGAATTTCATTTTTTCAGGACTCAAACATTATATCGATGGTTTTGAAACTCCCTGTTCACTAAATAAGAATGTACTTTTCCAGTAGCAAGCCCCTGCAGTGTCCTGTCCCATTATGAAAGTAATCCAGAAAGTTACTTAGCGTAGAATTGGGTAGTTAAGAATTTCATCCAACTACTCTGCAATGAAAAAGAATGAAATCTTGCCATTTACAATAACGTGGATGGAACTGGAGGGTATTATGCTAAGTGAAATAAGTCAGAGAAGAACAGATACATGTTCTCTTATCAGAGGGAAGGAAAGGAAAAAAATAGTTACAAACAGAGGGAGTCAAACCATAAGAGACTCTTAAAATACAGAGAACAAACTGAAGGTTGATGGGGGGTTGGGGTAGGGGAGAATGGGTGACCAGCACTGGGGCGGCACTTGTTGGGATGAGCACCAGGTGTTTTTAAGTGATGAATCACGGGAATCTACTCCCAAAGTCAAGAGCACACTATATATGCACTGTATGTTAGCTAACTTAGCAAGAAACTGTATTTTTAAAAAAAAATAAGAATTTCATCCAGAGACTAAAAACTAGATTGTCTGTAACCCACACCTGGTAACAAGGGAAAAAGGAGGCCTCCAACTCTGCAGTCAGAAACAGTTACCGTTTACTTTTCCCTTGATGCAAGACATCTGCTTTTATACCTTAAGCATTTTTTATTTAACTTAAAAACGTAACACTTGGCAGTCTCGATATATAGGCCAAAGCCTTGAAATGCCATAGATACTTGGTAAGCCTTCTTTTTGAATACAACAAAAGATGATATCTAATTTGCAGTTCCATTTTGTTTAAAGAATTTTAACTGAACTTTGAAGAAGACTCTTGGAGGCTCTTTCTGGGTTTTTTAATTTCCTTTTTACAGTAGTCTCATCCATATTTAATTTGATGGCAGTTTTTAATAACCCACCTTTAATTAATCTTTGCAAAGTCTTTTTTGATAATTCCTTTTTGCCCTCATTTCATCACTCTCAATAATTATAATACTAATACAATGGGCAGAATTTGGGGAGAAAGCCTAACTCTTGATGAGCTGATTCAATTTAATTAGTGGGAAAGCAGAAGAGCTAGTAATGACCAACATCAAGTACTTAGGCCAAGACTTAAGATGTTTAAGTCTCATAAACACTCAATAATTCTACAAGGATCGGTGCTTATTTTTACAGAGGAGGAAAGTGGTGCACTGAATGGTAGATTATTAGTCCCTCATTGGGCGCATCAAGGAACGAAATACATCTTGGGTATGATCTGTACAGTCGCAAAACATCTTTGAGTTCAAATCACTGTTTTCTAATTCTTGCTAGATTTGTTTATTCTTGCTCTTTAGTTTCTAATTTTGATATGTAAGCCCTATTTGCTTACACTTTAAATTTAAAGCTGTCTTATGTTTCGTTTTACCAAAATTGCTATATTTGGACTTGGTGGTAACCTCCCAGTCAGTCGTTCATATTTTAGTTAAGGCTTTATCAGCTGTTATTAATTTGGAGAACTTTCTCTGGGTTTGCATTGTTCTGCCAGTTATTCATTTGTCCAGATGAAGAATGAGAGAAACACCACCCAGACCCCTTGAGCATTAATTGATCACTGCTCTGCGGTGATGGGGTGTCCACAGGCACAAGTGTGCTGCTTCGTTTTCAAATTGAGGGGATGTGTGCCTGAAATGGATGTTCCCTTATCTTCCCACCCAGTGGATTAGAGCTTGGGGGAACGGCTGGAGTTGCTGAGCTATTTACTATCATCGTGGAACTTTCCAGCTGGGGAAGGTTGAGTTCCTGGCAGCCACCTCGGGTGGGAGGTGGGGAGGTGAATCCGGGTGCTGGCTGTGAACTCTCCAGTGCTGGGCAGATTGCACGCCGGCATTCATGTCAGAAAACCAGTGCGCACTTTGGGGATTACACTTTGCTCTGAATTGACTGGTATATCTGGAGAGAATGTCCTGTTTACTTAGAGACAATATACTAAGGTAATTTTGTAAACATTTTTGTTCAAGTTGGTTAAGACACCTGTTACTTCATAAACATCATTTGGTTATTTATCATAGTAGCCTTTTTTGCTGTTTTAACTTGAGTGAATTTCAACCTACCCCAGCCCACAAGTTTTCATGTATAAGATGGATATATAATATATGTTTCAGGTACTGTTAAAGTAGTGAACCTCTAGGATACTCTGTGGTAATGTAGTTTGTTTTTTAAAAAGCATTTGCAAATTTCAAGGTTAATGCCATTCTCAGTTGGGGCCTGCAGACTTTTCTTGAAAGGGCCAGATAGCATTTTAGGCTTTGTGAGCCCTGCAGTCTCTGTCACAGCCACCTAACTCTGCTGTTACAGCATGAAAGCAGCCATAGGCAACATGTAAAAAAAAAATGAATGAGTGTGGCTGGATTCTCATAAAATTTTATTTATGAACAGTGGAATTTGAATTTCATATAATTAAAAGTAGAAAACCCATTTTCTGCTCACAGACTGTACAAAACAAGCGGTGCACTCGCTGTAGCTCGCCATCCCTCTTCTAGGTCATAAATTGTAGCTGCCTGTTACCAAAAGTGACTTTCGCCCATTTATCGGAGTTCGGAATATGAAGGGTACCTCTTTCCACCTGATCATCAGTATAAAAATAACAAGAACTCTCTGTATACTGAGCATTGACTTAGCATGAATTCCCCTATTCTTTTTTCACAGTATCTGTTCTTTTAAGTATTCTTACTCTTCACAGGTGAGAGAACAGGGTGACTGCCTGGGGTCACATATTCTCCCATTTGCAGCAGGATAATAAGACTCTAACTCATGAACAGCAGATACAACCCCAGACCCAAGGGCAGGCAGCTGTGGGGCCAGCAAACTGAGTCTCTGCTTTTATCTTTCATTAGCACCCATGATTCGGAGAATTGTACTAATTGAATCTGGTAGTTTAAGTGATTTCATTAGGTTCAGAATGATTTGGTGGTATGATCACATTATTGTTGAATTCTGATTTCCAAAAGAGTGTTTACAAAGGCTATCAACTGCTTTCTTTGTGGTACAATGTCTACCCCTAATAATTTTAATGAAATTAAAAACCGGGTTCCCCTGGAAGGGCGTTCCAGCCTCGTAGAGAGTAGGAATGTCGCTCTCGCCCGTAGTGCTCCAGAGGCTACAAGGCACACGCTTGCCATGGGTCTTGCAGGTGCTGTTGGTGAGCAGCAGTCGGTACCCAGACCAGTGGATCGTCCCGGGAGGAGGAATGGAGCCAGAGGAGGAGCCTGGTGGCGCTGCCGTGCGGGAGGTTTATGAAGAGGTGAGATGAATAGTAGCTTATTTGCTATCCTTTCGCACACACTGTATTTTGAGCTTTTACAGTGTGTTCTGTGTGGCACTTTGGCTACATGCAGCAGGCTAGGCAGGTCACATGAGTGCTCTTTTTGTCTGATTCATTTTAAGCGGGTGACTATAGCTAGCATTTTGTTAGGCAGGTATTTGTTAAGCCTGGTAAAAGAGTGCTAAAATCCATGTAGAAGTCCTCCAGAATTGTGTAACATGCAATTGTATAACAGACACTAAGCCTGATGATCAGTGATCAGTGTAGAACAGGACGGCCCTCAGAGCAGGGTTCATATTACACTGTAATGCACTGCAGGAATGCTCAGAGACATTCATCGTGTGCTCTAAGTTTTTCAAATGAGTAGGAAGCAAATTGCTTTTATTCTACTTGTTTTGTAAAATGCGGCACACACACATGCCCAAAAGCATACATGGCCTGCTTGTCTTTTTACAGTTGATGATAGAACTTGGTTTTTACTCAGACAAAACAGCATTGACTAAGTGCCATGAAAGTTACTGAACAGCAGTTCGGGTGTAAATGGGAAGCAAATGTGAATGCTCCCTTTGGGTCTTGGGAGGTTTCAGGGAGATGGGTCTTGAAGGATGAGCATCCTCCTCAGGGAAGAGCGCATCCTGGATAGAGGAGACAGCGTGCACTGCTGCAGGACTGATTGCTGTGCGGATCCAAACGGGCGCGCGCTGAAGTGCCCGTCAGTCTCTTACCTGCACAGTCCTGGTAAAAGTAACAAGGACTCTGCAGTAGGAGAGAAACCTATATGGAGAATTGTACCTTGTAGGCCACGTGAAAAAAGAAAGCAGAAAGACAGTCCTTTAAGTAAGAAGGAGACTGATCAGTTCATACAGAAAGTCTGTTTTCATTCATGAAGTTTGTCCCAAATTGGTAGGTCTAATTTTTGGTCAATCCCTGTCATTTCTTATAAAACAAATGACAATCTGATCAGTCTGAACTTGTATATGGAATAAATTAAACCATGTTGTATAGCAAGCCACAGGTCATGAATCTTCGCATAGCCAAAAAACCTCCAGAGAGGCAGGGTTGATTTGGAAGGGCCTACTGTGTTTAGATCCTTGAGTTGAAATAGCTAGAAAGTAACTTTCATGTAAACTTTCTTATGAAAGCTAACAGTTTCACACTGCATCTGTTTTTAATAGGCTGGAGTCAAAGGAAAATTAGGCAGACTCCTGGGCATATTTGAGGTGAGTTACAAAAGTAATCCTTGCTGGTGACAGAATTAATGATTCTTTTCCTAACCCGGCTATATAATCTAGCACAGCCCAGGTAGACATTCATCTTAAAACGATCAGTTATCAGTAAATAAGTAAATTACAAGGATTAGGAGGAAGAGAGGTAAAAGTTGCTTAAGTTTCATATGCCATCAATTTTTATGCAGTATTATAATTACTTTTATATGACAGTACAGAGAAGGACTTATCTTTTGGTTTACTGTTACGTTTTTTAGGAAGTACAGTGTCCTCACTATCACCCAAGGGCTTCGGTCTTTTGTGACTACTGTCTGGAAAAGTACCCTGAGCCTTTAGTGTATAACATGTAGATGATACACAAATAATGACTTTATCTTTAGAGGACTCTATGAAGGTGTTTAAAAAAAAAAACACTCAGATACAAAGAATAGATGCTAAAAGCATAGAATTCTCCTGTAATCTGTTATTACTCGAGTCAGTATGGAATGTGTGGAGGGAGTTTGGGATTGGCAGTTATTCTTTGGAAGGTAGGGAGAAATGTGGTCAGGTCACAAGATATTTAAGGGTTAGTTCAGTCCTTCTGGTAGAACCATATAAATTTTATTTTAAAGGCTTTTTACAGAATTCAGAAATTCAGATTGTGCAGCACTTGGTAGAATTGATGACTCCCAAAATACAGTAAGTGTTAGCAGTAAAGTTCTTAATATTCAGACTTTCCCAGAATTCAGCAAGTGCTTTACGCAACAGCACCATCTCCTGGTTAAACTGAAAAATACATTTTCTGTCATTCAGAAAAGCCCTGGTACAAAGAGCACACTGACAATATGCTGCTAAGATTTTTGAAGAAAGCGTCTCACATTATAAATAAAGCTTAGATAACATAGGAAGGTAATAGTACTAACTGCTTTACAAATGCTATTTACATTTCATAGAACCTGAACAGAAAACAGTGGTCAACGTACCCTTCCCCTTAGAATCTATAAGGGAAAATTAGCATTGTCCTGCCTATTCACCCTGGTGATTTCAATGAATTTTTGAACGTAGGATAATAAATGTATTGATTTTCCAGATACAGATATGACAGTGGGTTCTTGATAATAATAGTAATGTTTTATGTGAGATGCCTCTCATTTTTTTGCTGTTCCCATTCCTTCCCAAACACCTAATACGCTGTTTGAATTGAGTGTAGTACTCTGGTTGTTTGTGGTGGGAGAAACTGGGGTAATTATCAGGCTGCCTGACTGCCTCAGTCAGTAGAGCATGTGGCTCTTGATCTCAGGATCATGAGTTCAAGCCCCACATTGGATGTAGAATATACTTTAAAAAGCAGGGGGAGCGGGGGAAGGTCTGACTCGATTTCCACTCAGGTCATGAATGATCCCGTAGTTTGTAAAATCAAGCCCTGCGTCAGCCTCTGCACTGACAGCTGGGAACCTGCTTGGGATTCTTTCTCCCTCTCTGCCCCTCCCTCGCTCTCTCCCTCAAAATAAACAAACATTAAAAAAATAAATTTAAAAAATCAGGCAAGTCCTATAGTAAACAAGGCTAACTTAAATTGAGATGAAGGTAGGGAGCCCCTTCATTTTAAGACCAACTTGTGTGTAATTTTCACAAGGTGGCAGTTTCAAGATCAGTGAAAATGGAGTTTAACAGATAACATTCCAGAAATGACTAAGCCATCCTCAACCTCGGTTGTGTACAGTTCACCTGGAAACTTTTAAACTACCAATACTTGATCTCAATGACTGTCCCAACACCTGCATGGAAATCAAAGTGCTAAAAGTTTACTGCGGGGAGCGGATCTCAGCGCGTTTTGTGTTACGTAAGACTCCCTCTGCGCTGGGCTAGCCACCTGTGTACACTGGCCGACGTGCTAGTCAGCAGTCTACCACAGCTGCATCTTCCCCTCAGAAATGTGTAATGGCTAGTTCCTATGGATTAAAATGCTCTTCTTTTGATATTCAAGCAGAACCAAGACCGAAAGCACAGAACATATGTGTATGTTCTTACTGTCACTGAAATACTAGAAGACTGGGAAGACTCTGTTAATATAGGTAAGCTCCCTTTCTTTCTTCTGCTGGCCAGTCTCCTAATTCCACTGCTATGCACTTGGATACAGTTTTCATCTTCAGTTATTTTGGGTTACCTTTTTTTAAGATCAGTATGTCCACATTTGAATTACCTTAAAATTCTTCCCCCAAAATATTTATTGTCTAAGCCATTCCAAAAGCAATAAAGTCGTTGTGGGGGAGGAGTGAGGAGCACTGTTAAAGGATTTGGCTTAGTTTTTTTTTTTTAATGGCTTTACTGTTTACTGACCAATGTCATACTATTTTCTAGGAAGGAAGAGAGAATGGTTCAAAGTAGAAGACGCCATCAAAGTTCTCCAGTGTCATAAGCCTGTACATGCAGAGTATCTGGAAAAACTAAAGCTGGGTTGTTCTCCAACCAATGGGAATTCCACAGTCCCTTCCCTTCCAGATAACAACGCCTTGTTTGTGACTGCGGCACAGACCTCTGGGTTGCCATCCAGTGTAAGATAGACCGGGGAGGGCCTCCCGTGTGCAGTCTCCCGGGGAGAGGTCTCTCTTTTCCTTGGCAAACATCTGAATGATGCCTGCAAACTGTCTGAATTTGCCATGCAGGATTTTCAAACAATTTGCATGTTTTTCAGATGTTTTCAAATCTTCTTTAAAAAAAAAAAATGTAAAATATTTTAATAAGCCAAAGCCATGTGGAATTTTTTTTAGATGCCTTAACTGTCCCTGGCCCCACCCCATCACCATTTTAGTTGTCATTTTTTCACAGCATTGTGATCAGTTTTTTTGTCCATTTGACATCAGTCTGTGGTTTTTGTCAGATCACCTTACTTGTTGGGTATATTTCCCCTCTAAATTATTTTCTCATTCTCAGCACTAACATTCAACAAGTTCTGTTGTGGAGATTTATGAAAATAATTCTTGATATTAAAGAAATCTATTGGTCCGTAAACTTGTTTCATAGGATCACAGTTCTAAAAAAAAAGTTCACAAATTCCAGACTTGTACTTTCTATATGATTCGTAACTGTTTTGACAAAGGATTTAATTTACTATTTTCTGGAATTCATCACCTCCTTTGTCTGTTTTCACAACTGGTATTCTGTCACTAGCTTCCCGATATGGCCAATAATTAATAGTCCTTTAACACAAAGTCTAACTACATCGAGTGATTTTCAGGGAGGTGTAGTAAGTAAGAAAGATGCACACAGTAAATACATCTTACCATGAGAAACTGTATTCGTGGAATTTGAGTTAGCATGCTAGGTTGCCAATTTCCCGTTATCCATAATCTCTTTACACAGAGTACTTGATTGAGAACCATAATACCCTTAGTTGAAATCCCTTTAAAAAATATATTTCCAGTTTTTGAATGTACTGACCCCTGTTCAGTTAAACTTGCTGGTTACTAGTAACCACAGGATTAGCGTCTAACCTCAAATGCTGGTCGGTGGTGACTGCATCACAGCTGAGTAAACTGGCCTTCTTGCTGCTCAGCTATTACAGACTTTGATGATTAGGACACCTCAGAATATCTCCTCTTTTATAGGTTGCCAATAAGTACTATTTATACTAAGTTTTGGGGCACTGGAACGTACCTGAGCTAAGAATTATCTTAACACTCATCTTTATACTCACAATCAAGAATCCCATTAAAAAACACAAGGTACCCCATCTGAACGCCTGTACTGCCCCCCCCCCCCCCACCAAGTCACAAATGAGGTGGGAGGAAAAACAAACTTTAAATAAGACATGGGGTTGGGAGGCAAGTGAAAGATCTTTCTGTATGTAGAGGTTAGCCTTGTAAATATTGTAACTGGTGAGTATAGAGTAGAAAGTAGGTTTAGTTGTACATTTGTTCCACAAATTGTTAACCTTCAAAAATATAATTGCTGCTAAAAATAGAGTGCTGTTACACTTAGGAAAAATCAGTGCCATTGTTCCGAAAAAGATCTTGTGCCATAAATGCAGCTGAACTAAATATACGCATTAGTTCACAAATTAATGCTGTTAGAGGAATGAGTGAAGTAGAAGAACTTTTAACCAGTGACATTTCATTTGTAATTATGTAGTGTGATCAAACATGATCAGAATCTTTCTATTTTTCTTTGTACAGAGGTTACATTTTAATTCCACAGATTGACACTTTCTATCAATCTTCAATGGGCTAGATTTTTTTTTCAGTAATCTAAAACTTCTTTAAATTATATACCTTAACACAGCAGAGAAACTGGATTTTGTGTATAAAACTGTGCACCTGAAATGCTGTCACAAGTACTGCGGTGGGGGGGGGGGTGGTTCTTGTACATGATATTCTTAGAGGTAATAATGCATGAACTTATTTTATAATCTCTTGGACTATGTATTTGACATGTAAAATATGTACAGTATTAATGTCCGCCACCTCTTAAAAGTGAGTGTATAAATATTGTTGTATAATTTTTTTTGGTCAAAAGCATTTGGACTAAGTAGTGCCACTCGGGTCAGGATTTTCTTCAGTGCCATTTAGCAGACCAACTGTCTTTAGTCTATGCAACTAGCCAAAATTTATAGGACACAACAGAATACAGTTGTCACACTTTGAATTTCACACGAGGGATTCACTATTCTGGAACCCAGGCTAGCAAAATTAGAGGAAAGGCCCTATGATTTCTCTTAAGAGAAAAAGCCTACATTTCCAGGCTCAACAGTTGAATATACTTTAGGTAACAAAATAGTGTCTACTATCTCAACCCTTCAAAGTTTAGAGTGATGTGAATCATTTGTGCTTTCTGTGGGATAGCTGGATAAAATTGGCAGCTAAATTTTTTCAGTCCCACGTGCCTCCTAAATAAAAGAAATAACTAGGTTACAAGTTGACTTGCAGACACAAACTAGCAACTATCCTGAATAATTGTTGGGGAGTTGTGTGTGTGTGTGTGTGTGTTTCTTTTTTTAATAAACAGGTGAAATTTTCCAACAGGTACCTGCCATTCAATTTTCTGTCAATCACAGTTGTATAAAGTAGCAAAACCGAAGGGATGGGGGGGTGGAAATGATTGTTGTATACACTCTAAATTGCTTTGCATGGTCTAATTTGAGGTAATTGGTGTCAGAATCTTGACTTTTTTATATTTGGAAACCAAATAAAAATGGAAATAAATTATCTTTTTTTTTTAAACATAACTGAATATAGTCCAAGTTGAAAACTTGCTTGGCATTCCATTATAAAAATTTTATAAGTAATCTGCTAGAACATGCTGCAGATAACTTTATAAATACTACCATCACTTAGCTGTTTAAAATGGTTAGGTAACCTTGTTCACCACTGTATTTCCTCAAAATACTATTTACCTGAGACCAACTTAAGAATCCTCATGTAAAAGTTCCATCCAAATCTCACTTGGCTTTTGACTAGTAGTATTAAATGGGGGGGGAGGTGAAGCCTGGCATCTTCCAATAGTGTCTTCACACTGGGTCACAAGAATTCACTGCAGGCACCTCTAAGCTGAACTTTGTAGTGGCAGGACTAAACGTTGAGTTTATTGCTCTCTGCAAAATGGATGAAAATGGGAATGTCCTACAGTGGATTCAGTCTCAAATGAAGTTCCTAGCTACTACTTTGTTTCATAAATTCTTGTTTACCAGAAGCTGTGCGATAATTAGCATCTGCTTTATGCCCAGCATTGTTGCTTATATAGCCCAGAGTAAGTTATACCCTCAAGAAGCTTAAAGTCTACCAAAGTGACTTATCTAGGTGTTTGTTTACAAGTTCCTAAGGAAAAATGTCTTTCAAGGTATTACCTTTTTTTTTTTACACTTACATGTACCATCTACAAAAGCAATATTTAACAATGTAACCCCCCCATACTTAGAAACATTTTATGTGGAGCTATAGAAAAAAAAATTTCAGGTTGAAAATGATCTCATTCCTAGGTGCTACTCTCCCCCTTACTTTTAATAGTGCAATTGGCTAAACCGCAGTAAGGTGAGGCCTCTAAGGCCGATCTTAGCATTGCATTAATACAAAGACCCAAATGTGCTCAAAGGCTCAATTGTCTTTTTGCCAGATGCCAGTCTTAATTGCTGTGATTCCAACCAGTTATGATCCCGAAAGTTACTCTTCCCAGTATGTGGAATACTAACTACCGACCCTCCGGACATACTTCCTGGTTATTAAAACATGAATGTCTGTATAATAAATCTGTTTTCCTCTATTTTTTAAAACATTTATTCTGAGAGAGGAGAGCAGGGGAAGGGCAGAGAAGGGAGGGGGAGAATCCCAAGCAGAATCTAGAAACCATGACCTGAGCTGAAATTGAGTCAGGCTGATTAGTGACTGAGCCAGCCAGGTGCCCATTTTTCTCAATTTTTAATCAAACTCCTTCCCTGAAAACATGAAATTAAAAGAATACTTTGACTATTAATGTGTATGGAGAACCTAAAAAACCTACCTCTTGATCAAATTATTACACTAGGAATCCAACTCTCCAGGAATAGGCAACTAAAGTGAAACATGGAAATAACATACTCATGCCTAAAGGGGCAGTGGTTAGTAAGTAATAAATCTATGTAATGAAATATGCAGACAATGACATGTGGGTCAGGTAAGGATCTCTGCAAGTAAATCAGTACAGCCTTCTGGAGAACTAATACCAACCAAAATGTTAAATGCCTATGAACCTTTCACCCAACAGTTCTACTTCTAGGAACCTAGTCAACCGAAATCAATGAACTGCACAAAATACGGTGAAAGATGAATACTGCAGAGTTTTTAAAACTGACATCAATCTAAATGTGCAAACAGATGCCTAGGTGGCTCAGTTAAATGTCCAACTTCAATTCAGGTGTCTCTGAGTTCGAGCTCCACCTCAGGCTCTACTGATAGCTCACTCAGAGCCTGGAGCTTCCTTCAGACTCTGTGTCTCCCTCTCTGCCCCTCCCCTACTTGATACTATATGGATACCAAAGAAGTACGATGCCACAAGTGTAAACTTTAAAGAACACATTTCAAAAAGCACAACTCTACAGCATTACCTGCTAAAGGTCACAAAACCTTAACAGCAAAGGAGGAAAAGAAGCCTGTACCATCTTTGTTATTGGAACAGTAATGTATTACATTTTAGAGAGTGGGGGGTTGGAGAGACACAACTTTTGGTTCTAATACAAGAGCTGTGAGTAATCAGTCACTGCCAAGTGTGGAGCAGAGTTAACAGCCTACAGGCCAAACCTAGCCCTCATCTATTTTTGTACAGCTTGCAAACTTAGACTGTTTTTTTCTACTTTTTTTTTTTTTTTTTTTTTTTACAATTCAGTGGTTGAAAATATTTTGGGACATGTAAAAATTAGAGTTTTATCAGAGCGTACAGCATGTCCAGTCATTTAAAATGGTCCATGGATGCTTTCTCAACAATGGCAGAGGTGAGTAATTTGGACAGACCTATGGGCCACAGAGCCCCCAATATTCACTGTTGTAGAAGGAAAAACCATGGATTGTAAGACTTTGGCCCTTATTCATTCCCTTGGTTACTCACAGTCCCAATGCTTCCTGCCAAAACAAGGAAAACGGCACCAAGCAAATCTAGTGCAACTAATCTCCCATGTCTAAACTGCTTTTCACAGGTCCTGAGTTGTCTACTCTTGAATTCAAACCAGAATACTTTACTTACTGGGGAGAGGAAGTTACACAAAAAGGGAAGGGAGGAAAGAGAATCTCAAGCAGGCTCCAGGCTGTCAGTGCAGAGCCTGACGTGGGGCTCAATCTCAGGATCCATGAGATCATACCTGAACCAAAATCAAGACTCGGACGCTTAATCTACTGAGCCCCCCCATGTGCCCCAATCATGGAACAGTTTGATGGAATATGGTGGGTGAAAGTGGATAGGAGTATGCAAAAAGGAAACCTGCTAGTTACTCTACATGGTAGGAAAATGAAGTGAGGTTATCAATCTTTCCTAATTTCTAAGACCTGTTTTGTCCCATACATACAGATGATTAGCAAGGGAGAGATGTTAAAAGCTCCTTAATGAATACCATGAAATGAACTTTTAAACGAAAATGAGATTTGTTGGCTCTGCTGTGAGACAATAAGCAAGGTCCAAATATTTAGGCAATTGTTCTGTAACAACCAATCAGAAACTTGAAACAATTACATCAAATCAGTAGAGGCCTGGCAGTGTAGCCAGTCCACATTCAGACAACTGAAACACCACACCAAAAGGCACAGATGAAATGAGACCAGCTGATGGATGCCAAAGTTGTAACTGGGAAGAAACACCTAATCTCATGTTGAGCTCTACACTCAACAGGAAAAACTGTAGCCCAACTCCTAGTTTTGCAGCCAGGAGAAATTTACCCAATTTGTAATAAGCTATAGCAAAGCTAACTCTTGGAACAAATCCAATTTCCAACATCAATGAGAATTGGGATTAACACATGGGGATATGGTTAAAGCATCAAACACAGTATCACCAGTCTGGGTGGAAGATTACAGATTTTTATTCTTTATATTTTCTTAAAGTTATTACATTCAACATCTTTTGCTTTTGTGATCATCAAACCATTTAAAAAATAAACCCCTGATGTAATTCCTTAAACTAAGCAGCATGCTAAATAGCTGTTATCTCCAAGCCCAAAAATACATTATTCCAGTGAAATATTACATTTCTCTTAAATAAGCTGATGAATTAGCTGCCCTATAATCATGGCATTTTAATTATGTTTTTTGGCCAGCTTTGCTAGATAAGGCTACTTTTTTTAAACCTTTGCTGCTGCAACTAACAAAAATTGATACGGCTAGAATAGCCAAAAGAGATTCCTGAATCATCAAATAGAAAAATAAAGCCAATTCCTAGATCACCAATAGTTCCACTTTGCCAGAATGGTTTATGAGGTCCTGCAGGATACCAGACTTCCCACCCTATTCTCCTTCAACAGTGCTAAACTATATAGCACTTGTAGCTATACTGGCTTGCATTTAAGCTTATTTTAAGATGTTTCTGTAGGGGGCGGGGCAGGGAATAAAAAAAATGCTTCTGAAGTTTTGTACTGAAGTTATGTTCTTGGTCTACAGTAGGGTTTAAGTTCAATACACTTCAGATCTAAGATCTTATTAGGCAGGACCAAGAATAACTAGTGTGGAAACAATTAACAAAGCAGTACAACAAAACAAAAAATCAAATTAAAAAAACATAAAAGTTCCTCCTATCAATGCCTCAGGATTTCAGAAAAGCTCCTTCTAATGGGCAGAACTGACTTTTAAGAAGCCACTTACATATTTAGATTCTTCTCCTCCAGGGCTTTGCACATGCTGTTCCTCCTGCCTGGAGGTGTTCATCTGGCTTGAATCCAGAAGAGCAGACCTGGCCCAGTGCTCCCTTCCCCAGGACGGAGTGGGGACTGCGGTGTGGCCGTGCCCCTCCCCCAGCAGAGAGTCCAAAAGGGAAAGCCCCAGGCTAGTCTCATTCACTTAATCATCCCCAAGGAGTACAGTGATGGATGAATATTAAATTTTTGTCAAATTAACAAACAACTCCTTAAGCTTAGAAGTTACAAAATCAAAGGCTTACCAGGGAAGAGGAAGAGGACTGCATAAAGGAGCAAGTGGGCTGGAAGGGGCCTGTAACCAACCGACTGGAGAGTCACTGGACCAGAAAAGAAGGACCAGCTCTTTGTCGGGGCGGCTGCGGCTCAGCTCCTCCCAGACGGTGCTGCGCACAAAGGCTGGTCATGTCTGCAGTGGCCAGGTCTTCAGATCATTCAAGTGACCAAAATTCTGGATTTTCACACGAATCTCCTGACTTTTAAAAATGTTGGCACCGAATTCAAAATACTTTAACCAAACACACTGTGTGGGCCAAGGAAAACAGGCCCAAAACCCAGATGTAGCTGCCGGTTTTTTAAACGTACCCTAGCCTTTCCCAGAGCCTTTTTAATCCTAAGCAAGTTAAATCAACAAACTGCCTCCTTTCATCTCACTGCTTAAGAAAGAGTCTTATCAAAACAATGGGGACTCTTAGCAAAATTACAAAGGGACAAACATGATGCCATGAAATCAGGAATTCATATATTTGAAACAAAAACGGGATTATTCCATTTCAGTACTTCTATAACTCCAATTCAGTAGACATCAGAGTCCTATTCTAGATGTATTTTTATGGTACAATGGATTTAAATCTGGGATTTTATGACTTACAAATCGCTGTGTGATACTAGCTATCATCACGAGCAGGGTCACCTGCATTAAAGAAAGCTGCTGCTCCCTACTGAACTACCCGAGTGCTCTTTTGGCCCCAGAAAGAGATTGAGTTTCCTTAGTTGCAAGACGCCCTCCGTACAAGCACAAGAACTTTATAAATGATAACCGCTCCTAAGAGCTTTAAATTGACAACATTAAGGTTACAACAATTTTATTCTGAATTAAACTAACATTTGTTTCCAAGCAATGCATTTTATTTGGAAGGATACCAGTTACCAGTCATCAAAACCTTTTGTTATGTTGAAAATGTAATTTTAATAGATAATTCTTCATCTTACATAGGAGCACAATAAAATACACCACATTCTGAAAAAACTCCAGAAGTAATGAGAATAAAGAGAAGGGGAAATTCAGATGGGCTACAATATCCATTACCTTAAATTGCAAGAGACAAAGGTTCCAACCTGCAGGTTAACATTTACATACTTGGGACTGGCTACACTGATGACTTAAAAATAACAAGGGTCAGAAATTAAATGTGGAAATGGATGGGAAAGAACAGTTTTTTTTGAGGGGAGGAACTCTATCAATGCAGAAAAAAATTACTGAATATCAAACAATAGCTCCCAGGGCAAATACTGAAGGATGAAAGTTAAGAATCATGAACTGAGGATCTGGTGTTCACAAAGGAAGAACCCTTTCAGATGACACTCGGGCAAGCTGGTTGCTTGAGATCCGCTCATCGGGTCTACAAGGGAAGACTCGAATGCCTCAGCAAACCCCAAATGATTCTCAGACTGGTGTTTCCTAACAGCACACACCAGTGGTTACACGTGAAGTTTTCAGACAAAAACTAAGAGAAAGGTCACATCCCGAATGCCAGACAGACAAATGCGGCACAACATGTGAGTCCCACACAAAGCCGGTCACGCGGCCGCTTTGCTGGGACTCTCCTGTACAGTAATTTTCAAACATCATGGCAAGACACCAATGATCATCTAACTAATCAGACAACACAAACACATTTATTTCAAATTTCTAGGAGGTAAAAAAAATATCAGATACCAATGCTTTATGCATGCTCAGGGCCAGCTTATAAATACTCCATTCAGTGATAGCTTAACACAAGTTTGCATCAGTGAAAAGAAACTGGCAAAATCCACCTCTTGTCATTCAACTTGTCAGATGGTGACCAAAACAGAATGTTCCATCAATTTTAATTTTTAAATACGATTGTCACA
>NC_043709.1:26031116-26046174 GCF_006229205.1 Suricata suricatta | reverse complement strand
GAGGTAAAAAAAATATCAGATACCAATGCTTTATGCATGCTCAGGGCCAGCTTATAAATACTCCATTCAGTGATAGCTTAACACAAGTTTGCATCAGTGAAAAGAAACTGGCAAAATCCACCTCTTGTCATTCAACTTGTCAGATGGTGACCAAAACAGAATGTTCCATCAATTTTAATTTTTAAATACGATTGTCACACTGGGAAAATGAAATAAACACAGTAAAATAAACTGTACAAAGGCAAAGTAGAATAACAAAAAATATTTTACTAAAACATAAGATTTACAGAAGTTTCCAGACAAGCCATACAAAATGGTCACAAGCTTTTTTTGAAGGAAGGATTCTACACTTGACAGCAAAGTCACAATGTTATTAGTGAGGGCTGTGATGTTTAATGTTCCCATTTTGGTTCAAACAATCAAGCTTGTCCATCTACAGCGTCTAAATAAAGTTAGACTTGGCTAGAGAGCATATTCTAAAGAACCGGTTAGCTGCTTTTACCCAATGCAATTAGATCACCATAAAAAGGGGGAAAGGAGCCCACAAAATTAAAGTAAAACTACCTCTCCCCCCTCAAAACAATAATGAAGAGGAAACCCCCACACCCCTGCAGCTAACCCTGACAACTGCCTTCATTCACAGTGCTGTGTACCTTAACCATCACGGGGGACATGAATAAAAGCAGAGAGGCGCCACCGCTTTTAAACGTTTCACAACAATCCTGATGGTACTTCTAGCCTCTGCTCATGCTTTACAACAGTGGATCAGGACAAGACATAGATTTGCTAATGTGCATTTAATCACCAAAGGACTGAAGATGTCTGGGGTTTTATTCTGTAATGTTTTCTAAGACTGTGTCCATTAAATGCAAACAAAAAAGGAAGAAGTCTTGGCAGAACAGGAGAAGTGATGCACACTTGATGATCAGATCGATTTTAAATATTATTCATGGCATATAGCCTAGTCCATGCTCTAGCTGTAGACAAAAACAAACATGCAATTATTATTTTACTCAGCTCAACGTTACTTTCCAAACTCTATGATGAAAAGGCTTTTCTCCTTTTGTCTCCTTCATTTCTAGATATATAATGCTCTCCACTAATTTTTTTAAATCTCTGTAGCAGGAAGAAGCTCACTGATTTCAAACTCCCTAGCTCTAAAGTGACACCCAGTCTTATTAGATGAAATACAAAGCAACTCAAGGAGTTAAAAAGTTTTCCGTGTATCTATGTTCGGCTAGATAAATAGTACACATTCTGTACCTGATGCACTAGGCTGTCTTTAATTTGGGGGTCACAAAGCAGGCCATAAAGTGGGGCTTAAACACCTGTTAAGAGGTGTTCATTTTCCAGAAGCAGGATCTGACTTATTCCTCTTAATATATATATATTTTTTTATTTTTGTTAAGACTGTAAATGAAGTTTTTTATAAGGTTGTATCTATTTGTCTTCAAAAGTGGAGGTGGGGGGCGCCTGGGTGGCTCAGTCGGTTAAGCATCTGGCTTCAGCTCAGGTCATGATCTCACAGTTCGTGGGTTCAAGCCCCCCATCGGACTCTGTGCTGCCAGCTCAGAGCCTGGAGCCTGCTTCAGATTCTGTGTCTCCCCCTCTCTCTGACCCTCCCCTGCTCACGTTGTCTCCATCTCTCAAAAATAAATAAAAAACATTAAAAAAAATTTTTTAAGTGGAGGTGGTGTGAAGGAGAATGGGTATTAATACCTGTTTCTATGGCTTGGGCTTCGTTGGTCTTCCACTGCTCCGCTACATCGTTTGCTAATGGGTCGTCCGGATTGGGAGCGCTTAACAAGGCCTGGATCGATAGCAGAACTGTGCGGATCTGCAGTGCTGGGGACCACTTATCTAGGAAGGCAACAGGCCCAGAATGATCAAGCATGAAACAACAGTCCCAGGAGAGCAGCATTTCATCCCCACAGACCTTCGTGGTCGTTATTTAATAGGCAAGATTACTATGTTCAGAGTCTCAATACGGAATGCTTAAGAGAAAAAGGGGAAATCTTAATAGCATATATTGATAAAGGTTAACACTTACCTTTCAAAATATCTAAACATATTCTTCCCAACTTGTCTACATTAGGATGATAAATTTTGGTCATGAAACGTACTTTAGGGGCTGCCATCGGGTATTCTTCTGGAAGGAATAGTTCAAGTTTAAAAGTCCCTCCCTCAAAGGGGGAATCCTGGGGGCCAGCAATGACCACATGAAAATAACGAGCGTTGCTCTCATCTGGTTCTGCTTTAATGCCAGGAACCGGTTCCGCCAGCAAACGCTGGGTTTCCTACAACAGAAAAAGAATACATTTGTCACACAAATGTCACTTTGCCAACCACCAAGTTAAACATTATGAAGTTCACCTCTTGGAAATGGACTTAACAGAACCTCTCCAATCTCCTGATGGGTTTTTATTCATTTTATAAAACTCAAAAGTTCAAAGAAAAGACTATTTAAATCATCCCAATCAGCCGAATGCAACAGCAAATGAATACTGATGACACGTATACACTGTAGCTACAAAGGTCTGAACATATGTTGATAAGAAAAATTAGGCTAATGAAACTCATTTTATATTAAGTTGAGAAGTGAGGAGAGAGAGGAGAGAGAAAAGAAAACAACACTGGCCTTATCACATAAGTAAAGGCAACTTGCTCTCTTTAAACTCCATCAAAACCAAGCTGTTTATAAAGTAAAATTCAGGGTGCCTGGCTGGCTCAGTCAATGGAGCACGTGACTCTTGATCCCAGGGTTCTGAGTTGAAGCTCCACACAGGGTGTGGAAATTACTTAAAAATAAAATCTTTTTAATAAATAAATAAACAAAAAGTAAAATGAGTGCTAAAAGTCACTAAAAATCTTTCCTCTAAAAACAGAAGGGAATGTAGGACGGCCAAGTGCCTAGGCACCCCAACAGGGAGAGAGAAATAAGCACACCCTGATGACAAACCCTGTTGCTCCTCAACAATCAGTTAGTTCCTAGTTCTCTTTTCCACCTCTCTCCCTCTCTCCTAAAAGAACTGGAATGTTCCTCGTGTCACTGCGGATAAAATGGCCATCAATGTTGGCTAAGACTGACCTCTGCTCTAAAAGAAAGCACTAGATCTTAGCTCCTCACCTATTCAAGGACATTGCTCTAGCATCCCCTCCTCTCTCAAATCATCATTTTCTCTCCTTTATTGGATTTTCCCCAAACGACAAACTTGCTGTAGTTTTGCCCAATAAGAGGAGCAAATAACCTTGACCTCACTCTCCCCAAACCAGCTAAAGCCCCATTACCAAACTGTTCATTCAAAGATATTGATGGATGCTTGTCTCCAATTTCTCTCCTCTCCTCCTATCTTGAACACAACTTTCCAATCAGGGTCTAGCCACTAACCTGCTTGTTGAGGTCACCCATGATTCCTGTGCAGTTAAGTCAAATGGTCAATGCTTAATCTTCATCTTACCCGACCTAAAGGGAGTATCTTATCCAGCTGGCCTGCCCTCCTCCTTGCTCCTTGTTCCTCACGCAGCTTCTATTAGCCATGCTCTCCTGTCTTCCTATTAGTCTGGCAGCAACCTCCAGGTTGGTTCCTATTTCCCCAACGCTGACATGCCCCATGGCCCTGTCCTAGGGCTTCTCTACTACACACTTCCATAGTGATCCCATATAGTCCAATGAATCTAAATACTAAATACACTCTGTATATGATGCTTTCCCAAATTCATATCTGGCACGTATCTCCCTTGGATCACACTTCCTCCATCCATCATGATAACAGCTCCTCTTGAGTGTCTACTAAGCACCACACTTAGCATTCTCTACCTGAACCTGCTCCTCCCTCAAAGCCTTCTTTATAGCAGTTAACCATAAATCCATCCTTCCAATGGGATCAAACCTTTTCCTTCATAACCCAGCACATCTAATCTGATGGGCAGATTCTGTTAGCTTAAACTTCAAAATATATCCATGATTGGACTACTTCTTACCACACCACAGCTACACTTCTGATCCAAGCCACCATCAAGCTCTAGTCTGGCATCGTGCAACAGCCTAACTGTATTTCCTGCTTCTGACCTTGCTTCCCACTCCCTCCTGAGTCTGCAGTTCACAGACCTTTCAAAGTCCTTATCACAGCCCCCCAAGAAAAGGTTTTATATGATCCCCTCACTCAGCCTACTCTTAACTCATCTTCAGCTATGTTTCCCCCAAACTACTTCCACCTGGCCCTTTGTTTCACCCAGATTAACTTCTTTGTAGTTCTCCCAACTCCCATACTGCTCCCTCAACATCTCTGCACTTGCTCTTCTCCCCCCAAATTTCTATCTGGTTTGCTCTCTTAGCTCCTAAGATCTTCATGCAAATGTGTGAAGTGAAGCCTCCATAATTGAAACCACAAAACCCCATTCCACCCTAACCGCCACCCTCCCTCTCCGTTCCCCTATTTTATCTCCACAGCACTACTAACATATTACATATCTAACTTATTTTGTTCAAACTGGAACAAAGGAAGTGCCATAAAAGGAGATTTGTGCCTGTTTTATTTACTGCTATATCCTCAGCATCTGGAACAGTGCCTGTCACCACAGATGTTCCATAAATACTTTCTGAATTATGAATCTATTTGATGTTACAAAGAACAAGGAATAAACTATCAGAATTTCATCTTTAACATTAAAGCAAAGTTATTCAAAGCAGGATGTGCGCATCAACTATCAGAATTTCATCTTTAACATTAGAGTAGAGTTATTCAAAGCAGGATGTGCACATCAGAGAAGGGAAACAAAAGGATCTATTCAGGCATGGAAAGAAATAATCTAACTTCTATTTATAAACAACTTACAAATAGCCAAAAAATGTTAACATGTAATAAAGGAAACTGACAATACTATGTGTAATTTCATTATTAATATTAATAATATATTTGCAACATTTTGAATAAGCATGTGCAATCAGAAGTTTCAGAACACTGCTCTATCAACTGTTTTAGATATAAAAAATAATGATAATACTGTATTTATGCTGCCTTCACGTGCAAAAAAATCATACACCTTACCATTTCATTCTAAGCCTACAGTGCACACACTAAAAGATTTACCTGTCATATACTAAAACAGTAAGATGCAGATGAAAAATTAAACCCTTTCCCAAATTGTGTTAAACTTACAGCCATTTAAAGTACTGCTTTTAGTACTTTGAAGTAATGCATGTAGTATTTTAATTAAAGACTAGAGTTTTTTTGGGGATTTTGTTTTTATTTTTGTTTTTATTTTTGTTTTTTGCTTTGTTATAATCACGGCAATGCAAGGGCAAATGGGAAGCTGAAATGCTGTAAACTACTTTAAGGTTCAAAGTAAAACATGTTTTGAGCTTTAAAAAAACACCTCAAGATGCAATAATGAAGCCTCCCACTGTGGGAAGTCCTCCAACATGGAATTAGAAAGAGAGGCTGGTCTTCATTTTTAGCAAAAAAGTAAAGATATTAAGGATGAAGAGTAAGAGTAAATACAGGAATGAGAAAAAAACTGGATGGTAAAATTCCTTGAATTCTGGCCTCTCCTCACCTCCATCCTCCTTTAGTTTTGTCTCAGGTCTTCATATTTTTAGAAACCCACTAAGGGTTGCCTGGGTGGCTCAGTCAGTTAAGCGTCCAACTTCAGTTCAGGGCATGATCTCACAGTTTGTGAGTTCGAGCCTCGTTATCAGGCTCTGCCATTAAGAGAGTGCAGAGCTTGGAGCCTGCTTCACATTCTGTATCTCTCTCTCTGCCCCTCTTCTACTTGTGCTCTCTCTCTCTCAAAAATAAACATATCAAAATTTAAAAAAAAAAAACCCATTAAGAGGGAGATTGGTAAAAAAAGAAAAGGCTGGGGTCCAAGAGCCCCAAAGCCCCACTCCCTGGTGACACAAAGTAGTAGCAGCTCTATGTAAGGCCATATAAAAAGCTGCCAAAGGGCCTCCAAGGTCCTAACCCAAAATAGCCTCAAAATCACTCTCAGAATACACTGTCAGAGACTCCACATTCCTTCCTCATCTTCAGTTCCTCCGATTCTGAAGAATGTAGATGGTAAACATATTACATGGCTTGATCAATTATAAGATTTCGTCAGGGCACAATCTAGAATAAGCTTTTAGGTGTGGAAGACTTTTTCAAACAGTTTTTATATGCTCTCAAGTTCTCAAAGATTTTGACATCATGAACAGATGCATAATTATTTGACTATACAGCACTGATTTCCAAAAAAAACCCACAGCACAAATTATAGGATGAAAAAAAAAAATCCAAACCAAATGGACAAGTCTCACCCAAAAAAGTTGGAGTCATTTTCCCTGAAAAAGGCAAAACTGGGTAGGAAATAAAATCCTTCCTATTACTTACTATTCACACATGGTAAACTATGAAACACCTCCTAGTTTTATATTATTTTTTGGTAGAATAAATGAAGTACACTGATTTCTTCAAGTCTGTGAGTAATGGGTTCAAATTCCTACCACACTGCTTTCTTAACTATTATTTCTGACCAAATAATTTACACTGCTCTAAGCCTCAGTTGCCTTATCTATTTCATAATAAGATTACCTCCCCTGCAGAGTTGCTATGCCGATCAAGAGATAATACTGCAGAAAAATTTAACAAATGAGATCCCATAAGAAGGCCATGGCCTTGTACAACCAACTCAAAAAGAATGTAAGAGCAAGGCACAATAACAAATCTTAAGATTTATTAAATAAGTTTGTTTCTAAAGAAAACTGAATGACCATTAGTTGCACTGTAACCTACTTGTTTAAAAGCAATCCTAGGACCCAATCCCGGGTAGCAACTGAGTTTAGGTCATACAGAACAAAAAGTACCTTACTATTTAGAGAATTAGATACTAAAAAGTAGAAAAGAAAGACTATAAGAGTATGTACTTAAGTGACAGTATGATTAAGTCTCAAGGAAACTCATTTTAATAGTTCATGCTGTAAATATTTTTTTCATGCTATAAATACTATAAGAACAAATTAAGTAACATCAAATTCATCTGATCATCAACAGGTCTACTGGGACTTGAGGAGCAAATCCACAGTAAACTGTAACACTTGACAGTCTGTCAACTAAAAACTAGGTTTTTTCCCTCTAAAGTTCAATAACAACTTGTGCTCACTATGAAGCAATGGAAGGTCTTATATTTTTAAGGTAATACTGAATAATGTACAGCAAAATTCTAGATAATAAACAATGTTCTTAGAAAGAGTGGTAACGTACATATGAGAAAAGTTGGTAACTTTATACACTTCCAACATACATCTACAGCAATCAGGTTTTCCCCAATTTAGAATATTCTCTGAAACACAAAATGCAATGTATTACTAATGCCAATTGTAGACATTTTAGATGATCTCACCCAAGACCCATCTGACTCTACTTGACAATACTATCATTAATCTTATCATAATTCGTCTTACAAAACCTGATAGATGCCTCAGTGATGCCTATTCTGTCTATTCCAACCTCTGTTAACCACATCTTTAAGCAATTCTAAAATATTAACAACAAGGGCTCCTTTTTTGGAATTACTGATAAACCAAAATGCCAATTTTTCACTATATACACAGCTGTAAACTACTTAAGAGCATCTACAGCATCACCCTCTACAAGTTAAGTGGGCATTTAAAAAAACGTTTTTGAGTGTCACGTCCCTAACATTTTATCCCTGAGCCATGTGGTTTTTATTGACAATTTAACACAATGGATTTCAGGAACGCAAACTATCTCCTTATAATAGAACTGACTGTATTTATTCTGGCTAGGACTAGAAAGAGTCAAAATTGTGCTCACTTTCCCCACTACACTTCTCTACAAATCTTAAGGCCAGTTAGAGATAGATATGTACAGCATGATAAAAATGGTTGATGAATGTTTTCTCTACAGCAGTGCTGTCCAAAAGAAATATGAGCTGCAAATATGAAATTTTCTACTAGCCACTTTAAAAAGTAAAAAGACACAGGTAAAATTAATATTTTATTTAACAATATAGTCAAATAGCATCATTTCAACACATACTAAATATAAAAATATTGGGGCACCTGGGTGGCTCTGTTGGCTAAGCATGTGACTCTGGGTTTTGGCTCAGGTCATGATCTCATGGGTCATGGGTTTGAGCCCTGAACTGGGCTCACCACTGAAGGTGTAGAGCCTGCTTGGGAATCTGTCTCCCTCCCTCTCTCTGCCCCTCCACCGTGTGCACGCGCTCTCAAAATAAATAAACTTTAAGATATATATATATATAAACTATTACCATTTTACAATCTTTTTCATACAGTGTCTTCAAAATCCAGTAATTTACATTTATAACCCATATCAATTCAAACTAGCCACAGTTCAACTGCTCAACAGCCACATGGAGCTAGTAGCTACTGTACAGGATGCGGACTGAAACACAAGACAATCCTGTTACTTACAGGTCCTTAAAATAATTTTATTTATTTCATATAGTGAGTAAAATCTGGCAGAGAAACTTAAAAGCATCACTTTTTCCTCTCCAAAACTTCGTTACAAAAAATAATGTCAAAACATCTGAATCACTAATAACAGGAACGTGGATAAATGTCACCATTTGTAATGGTCACAAGATTGCGCTTGAAACTAATGATTTGCAGCAATTTTGAAAAAACCTAGCATGCACAAAATTAATTCAAACAAGGCAACTGCATGAAGAAATTAAGGGTTAATCCCTGAGGAATAATTTTAATTTTTACAGTCCACACTACCCCCTAGTGGACGAAAGACCTCACTTACCTATTTCAACACCTCTTCCTTCACAAATGGTTCATAAATTATTTTACCCTAATTCACTAAGTTTTTAAAAAATGCTTATCCTAAAGTCAAATGAGAATAACGATTCAAGGCACACCCTCCTCTTTTTCTCCCTCTACTCCCACATCAACTTCACAATTTCCTTTGCTGAAAAGAAGGAAAAAATGGAAGAAGCTGTTTCTGAAGGCTCTATGTATCAAGGACTACATCTTAGAGTTTAGACCAAGGTATCCCTTTAACGAAAAGCTTTATTTCCAATTGGACTGATAAGTAATGGAAAGTGAACACAGGAGTTAGGGGCCTCGGCTCCCCACATGGCTGAAAATCCACACATAACTTGTGACTCCCCCAAAACTTAACCACTAACAGCCTACTACTGACCAGAAAGCAGCCTTATAAATTAACACGAATTTTATATATTATACACTGCATGCTTACATTAAAGCTAGAGAAAAGAAAACGTTAAGAAAATCATATGGAAGAGAAAATACATCAGCAGTACTGTGCTGCATTTATCAAAACAAAAAGATCCACGGGTAAGTGGACTCACGTGTAAGTGGACCAGCACAGTTCAAACTCGTGTTCTTCAAGAGTCAGCTGTACTCTGTATTCAACTTAGAGTAATACCTAAGAGATGGGACCTAATGATCTGGGCTAGAATCTCTACTTTTTTCTCTCAACCCAAGACCATATCAATACTTCTGTTAAATTCAGTGAAACGGAACAGAGATGTGGAAGCCAGAGAAGGATTTCTGAAAAGCTAGGTATAGGAGACTGATGCGCTACCTACTGCACTAAGGAAGCACCTCTGAAAAGCTAGGCATAGGCAACCAACTTGTTTCTCTGGTTTGAATTAGTAGGGAAGCATCGCCCCTGTCCTTCCAGTTTCCTGAGCATTTATACCATTCCTCTTACTGTAGCTAGAACAGTAACTGTTAGTTTACTAGTCAGGCCCTAAACTGTTTGAATGTGGGAACTTCATCAGCTAGCAAATGGTTGTGGTGAATGAGGTGCTAAGTAAATGCTTGTTTGCTGAATACATGCATGCTTAGGTACCACACAAGCTGAGAAGAAGAATTACTATATTTACTGTATTAGTTGGTAACCTCCACCCTAGGAATGGCATTTAAAATTATTCCAATCATTGGCAATAGACAAAAATCTGAAAATCCTACTAACAGAATATGACTACAACAAGGAAAACCATTAGGCTGAATTCCTTGTACAGCACTTCCCAATTCTTTTGTCCTACTCAGCACATCAGGTTATATACAGTAGTCTGTTTCTTTTCCTCCCCTCACCAGTCTATAAATTTCGTAAGGGCAGGGACTATATGCAATTATCAAGCACTGTGCTCAGATAGGCAGAGAATCAATAAAAGATCAAGTATTAATAAAAACTGTGTCAAATAGTAACTTAAGTGCTCTACGTGTATTACTCATTTAATCTTCATACTCATTTTACATATGAGAGAAATGAGAAACTAAGAGTGACTACTTACATTATAACCAAAGCCAGAAAGTGACAGAGCCAAGATTAAAATCCAGGTTATTGGGTTTACTCGGTCTGGCTTCAGAGCCTGATTGCTTAATCTTAATGGTATATAGAAAGATAATTAACAATAGACAATAAATGTCAAATGTGTGGCAGGGCAGTAAATAGCACAGAGGTTAAGAAAGGGCTATTTTCAGTACTTCATAATCATGAACAAGTGCTTCATGAAAAAGGTAAATAAATTTAAGCCATGTCACTCTTCTTTTTTCCTTTGGGACTGGCAACTGAAGTATACAGTCTTATTAACATAAACGAAATAGAATAAATCTGCTTTATTTGATGGAAAAATTGGTGTATGCCATTTTGACCTGGAATTATCTATTGTATAATAAGCCATTTTGCCTCTCTCTTATATTATGAAACCACCATGCTCTGAAATGTTGTGACTTTGAAATATGGATTTACTAACAAATGTTTATTATTTATTTTATACATGACATTGTGGTATCAACTAATTCAAAGGAAGAATAAAACAAAGACAAAGGAGAGGAGAGGAGAGGAGAGGAGGGGAGGGGAGGGGAGAGGAGAGGAATGAATCTCAAGCAGGCTCCTCCCTGACAGCACTGAGCCTGATGCAGGGCTTGAACCCACAACCCTAAGACCATGTCCTGAGCCAAAACCAAGAGTCAGATGCTTAACCAACTGAGCCACCCAGGCACCCGTAGTCAATTTTTGAAAGATGCATTTTAGAGTGGGGTATCAAGGTCTTAGAGAAGGTGGTACAGGTGTGATTAGGAATACTAACAACATGAATAACAGCACTACACTAGGAGCACATCATGTCCCTGCTTATTTCTGAAAACATTTTAAAATTTTTCTGGAAAAGCTACTTTACATCTTCATCTTTTTTTCCTGTTTTTGAAATATGTTTTGAACATTTGAAAAATGTTTCTAAATACCAGCATCACAGTTAAAGACAATGCCAAATACTCCTTCATAAAACACTCATGATTCTTAATGGCAAATAATGTCCTTTGAATAGCCAGCACTGTAATTAGACTAATGAAAGTTAACATCTCCATTTTTTCTTGGTTTCAGGTTTGATGGATAATATAAACACTTCATTGCCTGGAGTTTCTTTAGCACCAGCTCAAGAACTGTAAATATGTCTTTAATGATCTGAATAATGTAACTGTCCTTCTGTCTTAATGAATTGTGTCTTAGGAATAACGTCTTAGAACTCTGAAGAGAGGTAATCTAGCTTAGTAACACTTCATTGAGATTGGGGCTGTTGAACAAGGTCCTTGAGGCACTGTTAACAAACTCATCAAAAAGCATTTTTTAAATATCTGCATATTTTAGATTCTGGGAAGAAGTATGTAACTTAGTAGACAGGGGAGGAAAAGTCTTCTGTACTCATCCTGAATGAAAATAGGACACTTTTTAAATGTCTATTTCTACATAGTGAAAACTAAAATTATGAGTGATACAACAGCAAAAACCAGTGACTATGTACTTTTAAAAAATTCAGCATTTAAGTTAGAAATTACCTCAATTGTGAGCTTTTCTTAAAATCTTAATTCATTATTTGAAGTTGATTATTCATTGTAAGGCCTAAGCTAGATAGAGAAAAAAGTGAAGAAAAGGTAAGAATTAATAGAATAGGGGGTACGGTGTGGATGAAGAGGTTAGGAAGCTAAATATCTCTTTGGGATTAAATGAGATCAAAGGAGAACACCCAAGTCGGCTAACCTTTTTATCAAAGAACTTCTACCTAGTTTAACAGCCTTTAAAGAGGAAACTAATTTCACATTAAGGGAGCCAACTTCAACTGAACAGCCTGGTACACCTACTGGGGGAAAAAACTTGGAACTAGGATATCTGAATTTAATCTCAATTCTAACCGTACCAGTTTGTTACATAACCAAACCATACAAACTCACTTATCTCCGTAGCCTTCTAAAATGTAGTCCCTTAAACATTTCAAAGGTTCTCTCTAGCACTAAAATTGACTGGAAATTTTATTATTGGAATGGGTTAAATCTTTCTGCTATATACTTCCTTCCAGTAGAAGGTCCCCTTCTATAATGCTCTTTAATCTTGCAATTACTGTTCAATATTTCGTCCTCCCTGTTGAGGGAAGAGGGATTATGGACTGCATCCCCAGCAACTATGCCAATGCCCAATATCTAAATAAAAAAGAAACTTTCTTCTTTTGCTAATGGTATTTGCTTTATTCCTGAATATTTTTCACCTGCTCATTAAAGAAAATTACAATATCAGCTTAATTAAGCCACATTTCCTAATAGCCAAATCTAGTTAACATTGTAGCATGTTTATATTTTATTCTGATAGAAATATTAAAAACAGTTTAATATTTTTACACTTTTTCATTAACCATGCCACTGCACCCTGCTCTCCTAGTTGCTTTACAGACAAATTAATCAATATTCTTTGCAAAATGTATGGCACAAATAGGCACTTTTACTAGCCTACAAGTTAGTGGCTGCACTTGTACAGCTACCATATATTTCTTACTTAATCCTTGATCACTAGTTATATCAGGTTTCAAATGTGGTAATCACAACAAAATTAAATTGCTAAATGCCTGAAGTCTCCACTAAAAGGTAAGTCCTATGCTTACATTAACAGACAAGAAGATGGATAGAAGCAAAAGCAGTTGAAATTTTCGGTGAGGCAAACAAAAACAAGTTACAGTTGGTCCAGGCTTGCATTCTCAATTCAATTGTGCTGACATAATTTTGTCCAAAATCCAAACCACAAGAAGAAAAAATTATTTTTTTCACATACAGTATACTAACTGAGATAAATTAGGAAGCAATCAGATACTAGGGTTTCTGTCTCCCCCTCAAAATAAACTTCCTTTAACAAGCCTTAATGGTACCCTCAGAAGCTGAGCAGGGCAAGATCCTAAATACTTCAGATTAAAGAATAAAACTTCAGTTTAGCAGCTATACATATCAGCTTTACTGTTGTCTAACTCAGGGAAAATTGACTATAATAAAATCAAAGCAATTCTAATAAAATTAGAATATACTGTTTACCTCCAACACCCCATTTCCCTACCCACTGTTGACAAATGGGCATTGACAGTGCCTTAAAAAGATCTATGTCCCATTTCAGGGGGTTATGTTTAAGATCATCTGTTTTGTAGACCTAATACATATGTTTAAGATCATCTGTTTTGTAGACCTAATACATAAATGATGTTTACCCACACTGAGAAGATATTCATTCTTTCCCAATTCACAGTGAAGCAGCATCTCTGCAACATCAGAAAGCAGTAATAATCAACACTATAAGGCTCAGTATTATGGTAGGCTCTCTTCTCTGCATGCTAACCCTTTCCACCACCCTAGAGCTAGATTAATGTATTAAAGAGAGAAAGAAGTAGAAGCCAAGTAGGCTGTACAAGCCAGTACTTGGCAAAGCTAGAAGTCAAGCCCAGAAAGCCTAGACCCACATTCTGTGCTCCTACCACACATAACCCACACAGCTAGCTCCACATACCCCAAATCCTTTGCTATGGAGAATTAGGAAGTAGATCTAAGACATTTAAGGCACTAACCATTATTTTGCCCACAAAGAAGCATTTCTACCATTTTGAAAGTCAACTGTCACTTAAGAGGTGAGCAATTAACTAGATGCTGACTGAAAAAGCAAGAGTACTGTTGGGCAGTAGGAGTGCACCTTCTGCAGAATGCTATCCCTTATACACTTTCCACCCTAAGTCAAGGCCAAGGTGTAGCATTTGCAGCCCTAATACTGAGCACCACAGACTGTCTCATGTTCCATACTGGCTGAATGAACAGATCTACTACTGAAACAAGCCACAGAGAGGGAGGAAAAAATACTGACAGGGTAAAGGGAGATTCAAGAACCTCCAAATATGGTAGGCCCAAGGCTTTAGGAGTCAGACAGTGGCCGTAAATGGCCAGGAGCATGCAGAAAAAAGGAGTTTTTAAGGCTTAAAACCTGATCTTTATGAACTACTTCATACTTTTGCTTTAAAGCCTTGGCCATGAGGAGCACCTGAATGGCTCAGTGGGTTGAGCATTTCAGCTCAGGTCATGATCTCATGATTCCTAAATTCAATCCCAGCATCAGGCTCACTGCTGTCAACACAGAGTCCACGTTAGATCCTGTTCCCCTCTCTCTCTGCCCCTCCCCCACTCATACCCTCCCTCTCAAAAATAAACAAACAAAAAAAAAGCCCCCACCTTGATATCTGCCTTACAAATTGTGCACTTAAAGGACCAAACACTAAGCACCAGAGTATCAAGCCTAAGTTTCTTTTGCCCCGTTAGCAGCTTTGATGATCTAATAACCATTTTTCTCAAGTTTAATAATGATTATTTGCTCAATACCAACTGGCTGACATATTAAAGATTCACTCTTCTACCTCAAGGCTTTTTGAAGAATTTGAGTCTTCTGGAATATGGATGTCCACGTTTAATAAACTCAAACAGATCCCAACATAAACATCTTCAAACTTGATGGGTTTTACGTGACTCATCATTTCATAGATTCTTGGCACGAAATCTTTGGACATTATATAACCCAACCCACTGCAGTAGGGAGGAAACACCTCTTTGTATGAAATATGGGCTTTTTGGTAAAATCCTCTATAGGAATAGTTATCAATTAAAGGATAACCTGTGAAAAACTTCTCTGAATGGTTTACATTTAAAAGATACTTCACAAAAACAATTTGACAATAAAATATTAAAAAAAAAAAGATACTTCACTAA
>NC_043709.1:26009661-26030616 GCF_006229205.1 Suricata suricatta | reverse complement strand
CCGACACGGGTGGGCGGGCCGCCGATGCTGCCGCCCCGCGCGCACACGCAGCCTCCCGCAGCCGCACGCACGCCGGGCGCCCTTTTTGAAGAATTTGAAATGAAACTGCTTAAGAAACCAAGGCTAGATATTTTAGTATTTCACACATTACCAATCTGGTTTGAAAATTACATAATCTTAAGAGATCTAGCTAGAGTATATAACTTCAGTAGGTATTTTACTCTTCTGTGGTTTCAAACGGATGATTATTTTGTCCTGTGCTACTGAGCCAGAGAAGAAAATGACCCGGACAGATTTTAATGTAACTAAAATAACCACAAGTTTACATACTGAGGCAGACATATTATATGACAGAGTTTCTGTGTACAATAGTACTCGGTCAGATTCACCCACTTCATGTGCACAGCTAGAGTCTCTGCAATAATCCAATATAAATGCTGGACTTAGGGTTTGCTAGCCGTGTGGATATGATTTTTGTAAAACTGCACCTAAACAATAACAAAATTTCAAACAAAAATAACAAAAGCTCACAAAATTATAAAATAATTTATATAGTCCAATAGTAGTTTCCTTGAGAGTAATTAGATGATTGAGACAGAGAGGTGGGGGAACATCTCAGTGAGGATCCTTTTGATTTTGTAACACGTGCAAGCACTACTTACCAAAAAAAGCAAGAAAAAAATTTTTTTAATGTTTTTAATGTTTTATTCATTTTTGATACAGAGAGAGAGCATGAGAGGGGGAGGGGCAGAGAGAGAAGGAGACACAGAACTGGAAGCAGGCTCCAGGCTCTGAGCTAGCTGTCAGCACAGAGCCTGATGCGGGGCTCGAACCCACTAACACGAGATCTGACCTGAGCCGAAGTTGGAGGCTTAACCAACTGAGCCACCCAGGCGCCCCAGAAAAAATGTTTTTAAAATAAAATCACCCAAGGAAGTTGAATAAGCATTTTAAGTAGCGCTCTTCTGAAAGTGGCAATATCTCATTATCAAGACAACCTTTAAAACTCAGAATAAACATAGAATTTTTTTTTAAATAAAATTATTTAGTGTTGTGGAGAAAACTGGCTCTCACATACATGGCTTGTGGGATTACAGTTAACCCAACCTTTAAATTTCACATCTTGGAATTTATCCTAAGAAAAACATGTGGATGTGTTCAAAAGTACACCTCCAGAAATGATCACACTGAAGCCTATGAGAAAAATGTTGTAAAGATAATGTGTAACACCAAAGAAATATACTCCTTTTATATAAAGTGAAAACACACTTCAAAACAGTATAATCCTTTAATTAAGTGCTGTGCTGGGGTAGGATATTCCAAATCTTTGGGTTTTTGTTTTTTTTTTTTACATTTATTTATTTCTGAAAGACAAGAGCACAAGTGGGGGAGGGCCAGAGAGAGAAGGAGACAGAGAATCCGAAGCAGGCTCCAGGCTCCATCCTGTCAGTCCAGAGCCCAACACTGGGCTCGAACTCACAAACTGTGAGATCATGACCTGAACCAAAGTTGAATGCTTAACCAACTCAGCCACCCAAACGCCCCTAGAATATTCCAAATCTTAACAAGATGTTGGTTTCATAGCTATCGTCAAAACTTAAATTAGTACACTTAAAATGGATGCATCACTTGTATGTAAATTACACCTCAAAAAGGAAAAAGAAAGTATGGTATATATCTTGAGCATATTGAGGACAGCAACTGGGTCTTAATTTCAGTAGACAAGGCTCTTTATTCACCGGAGTATTTAAGGCTCTTTATTCACCAGAGTATTTGTCGGGATTTAGAGGCAGGAGCTACGCTGATCAAGCATTCATGAATTTGAGCATTGAAACAACACAGGAAGAAAGAAACTGGAAGAAAAATACCAAGAGCCGAGGAGATGGCTTATGACCACTGGCTGCTAAACTTCTAATTCTCCAATAAAAAATCACTCAACTTGCAAAATGCTTGCGATTACGTAGTTGATTTTTTTTATGGAAACTGTAAACATGGCTGAGCAGTGTGTCTGAGTTAATAGCATATACAATCCCACAGACAAAAGGAAACCTCAAGACCTTCAGCTAACTATGTGATATATGGCCAAACCCTGGGCAGGATACTGGCTTTTCAGAAGTTAATGAATTAGAAAAGCACTCCAAGGTGTAGGGATTGACACCAGAAATTAATCCTTAAAACTGAACTGGTTGTTCACATATGTGGTTTCATTTAAGCCTCAGAACCACCTCCAGAAATGTACACAAATGGCAGAACATGGAACAGAAGCCCACTTCCAGTTAAGGGCTCTCTTTACACTTAACAGTTAGAACTTTGAATCCCCAGCAGTGCTTCACTCACATCCACACACTCTAGGTGAATGACAGAGTCAGAACTATAAGGTGTTATCAGAGCTAAAAATACATAATGTTTCTTCACTTGTACTCCTAATATATGAAGAAGTGTCCTTAGAGCTGATGCAGAGAGTCACCAAGGATAGAGGCAACGATAAACTCCGGAAAGTACCATTTGTTTGGCATTTTCTCTCTCTAACCCTGCTTTCTTCTCTAACATCCTAGTTTGAAGAAAAGCAGTTCTGGTCTTTCCTGAGACTTGAGGGTTGTTCTAAAATAGAGGGGAAAAGATTCAACTGATTGGGAACAAAGGCATTTCTCTATGGTATATGTTGCTTCCTCTTTTTTTTAAGTTTATTTATTTATTTATTATATTATTTATTTTGAGAGCGAGAACACATGCACGTGCAAAGAAGAGGCAGAGAGAGAGAAAAAACTCTCAGGCAGGCTCTGTGCTGTTAACGCAGTGCCTAAAGCAGGGCTCTAACTCACAATACATGAGATCATGACCTGAGCCGAAATCAAGAGTTGTGTGCTTAACCGACCAGGCACCCCCTATATGTTGCTTACTTTTAAAAAATCCTGACAGTCGGGGCGCCTGGGTGGCTCAGTCTGTTGAGCATCCGACTTCAGCTCAGGTCATGATTTCACGGTTCGTGGATTCCAGCCCCGCATCAGGCTCTGTGCTGACAGCTCAGAGCCTGGAGCCTGCTTCGCATTGTGTCTCCCTCTCTCTCTGCCCCTCCCCCGTTCACATTCTGTCTCTCTCCAACATGAACAATTTAAAAAATTAAAAATAAAAATAAATAAAAATTAAAAATCCTGACAGTCAAATGCTGTGTTTGTTGGGGGAGGGGGCGAAAAGTTGCAGCAGGGGTCCTCTCACCCTAAACTTAGTCGTCCTATCTCCCTTTAGAGGTCTGCATCCCAGCAGGGGCTCCTCAACCCAAGTTTCTAAATTTTAATAATTTCCATCTTTTCTCTGTTTTCTTCCCAGATTTGTGAGTGGCACCTGCTTCCTATTCTACCTCCACAATATCTTAAAGCTCTCTTTTCACCCTTTCAGTCAAGTAACACCCTTTTAACTATTATTTTTGAGATAGAGAGGGAAGGCGAACAAGCACACGCAGGAGAAGGGCAGAGAAGGAGAGGGGACAGAGGATCCAAAGCAGGCTCTGCACTAACAGCAAGTAGAGAGCCCAACCCCAGGCTCAAACTCACAAACCATGAGATCATGACCTGAACAGAAGTCTGACTTTTAACCAACTGAGCCATCCAGGCACCCCCCTTGTAACACATTTTATCTGTGACAATTCCCACATGTTCACAGAACTGCCAGAGTTAAGGATCAGTCCCGCTGCCTGCACACACCTAGTACCACCCCAAGTCCCCACCCCCACCTTCCGTCTGCAAAGGATAAAAGGACAGCTGGGAAGTTCAAGGGCAGTTATGCCTATTAAGGAAATGCCAATCTAGAGGGTGCCCATGCAAGTACTTCAGGTCCCGAGATGTCTGGGAGCCCTCCCACTGGACATAGGTAGAAGTCTTATGATGCCCATATCTAACAACTAGAATCAAATAATCAAATTCAGTATTCAAAGGGTGGTTTACAAAAAACCATTTATTTGAAAAGACACTTTCCTATGTTTATTGTAGTATTATATACAAGTCAAAATGATAGCAATCCCAGTGTCTATCGACAGATGAATGGATAAAAGAACATGTGGGGGGAGGGGTGGGTGTGTGTGGGTGTGTGTGTGTGTGTGTGTGTGTGTGTGTGTGTGGTAGAATATTACTCAGCTATTAAAAAGGGGGGGGGCAAAATCTTGCCATTTGAGACAATCATGGATGAACCTAAAGGGTATAATATAATTGAAACAAATCAGAAAAAGTCAAATACCATAATTTCACACTTATCTGGAATTTTAAAAACACAACAAACAAAAGGCACAGACAGACACATAAATACAGAGAATAAACTGATGATTGCCAGAGGAGAGGAAGGTGTGGGGATTGAGCAAAACGGGTGAAGGGGAGTGGGAGACACAGGTTTCCAGTGATAGAATGAGTAAGTCATGGGAATAAAAGGTACAGCATAGGGAATATAGTCACTGGTACTATAATAGCTGTGTATGGTTATAGACTCTAGTTACCCTTGTGGTGAGCACAGCATAAGGTATAAACTTGTCCTAGTCAATATGAACTAGGGACAACTAAAACCAACGGTACATTGTGTGAACACCTGAAACTAATGGTACGTTGGGTGTCAACGTTTTGCAGTTCAACATTTTTTTAAAAATTTTTAAAAAATGTTTTATTTATTTTTGAGAGAGAGAGAAAGACAATGTGAGCAGGGGAGGGTCAGAGAGAAAGGGAGACACAGAATCCAAAGAGAGGCTCCAGGCTCTGGGCTGTCAGCACAGAGCCTGATGCGGGGCTCCAACCCATGAACCGTGAGATCATGACCTGAGCCGAAGCCTGCCCCTCAACCAACTGAGCCACCCAGGCGCCCCTACAGTTCAACATTTTAAAAAATGTTGTTTACTGGTATCAATATGTAGGTTTCACATAAGTCAGGACCAACACTATACCAACTAAGATCCACCATTCCTTACTTTTCAAAGCAGCAGACCACAGCTAGATGCTCTTCAGAGAACAATCTGACGATATATGCGCAAAGCAAGCCATATACAAATGTGAATGACCCAAACAATTTCATAATCTGGCAAGATTTCTGAGACCCCCAATCCCCACACAACCTACTTCTCCCCAACCACACTTCTCCAATAACCCCTGGTAGAAGATTTAGCAATACTCTGAGGCAATACCTTCACATCTACGGGAGTCAAATGAAACTTTAAAAAAAAAAAAAAAAGGTAACCTGAAGATTAAGGTTATATTCCTTGGGATCTCCCTGCCAGAGGAAATAATAAACATCCCTTCTTAGTCTTTCTCACTTCCATCATAAAGTTTTTTCAACAGAGATAAGAACAAGACTCTTGTTCTTGTGAAATGGGCAATATTTCTGTACTTTGCAATTAATCACATTTTTTCAAGATACTTGTATGACTGGCTATGATATAAGAGAAGAGACAGCATGATAATGTAAAACACGCACAGTTTTACAATCTTTTAAAATGTTTATTTATTTGAGAGAGTCTGGGGGCAGGCACAGAGAAAAGGAGAGAATCCCAAGCAAGCTCTGCACCTCAAGATCTCATGGTTAGTGAGAACATGGCCTGAACAGAAATCAAGAATCAGATGCCTAACCAACTGAGATACCAAGGTACCCCACCAAGATACCCCATAATTTTATAATTTTGAAGTGAATTTTTGGACTTGGAATGCAACCTGTTTGCGGCCTTTAAAAAATACCTTCTTTCTTCCTTTTTCTTAAATTTATTGATTTTCTACCCTCCCCTCCTGCTCCAGCCATACAGTTGCTTTCATTTTCCTAAAATCAAGTATTTAAAATACATTAGTACTATATATGCCAGCTAATGGCAAAATGAAGCGACAAAATGAAGTATACCAAGCAGAAAGAATTAAATATTTTCAGTGCCATAGAGAGAGAAAACTAAATATAATCAGTAAAAAGAACAAACATACTAATACTTGTAATGTTTAAAAATTTCACATACATAAATCATAACCATAATGGGCCTGATGATTCAACTCAAGAAATAAAGGAGTACTTTGGATTAAAGAAGTGTGTGTGCGCACTCTAAGAATATTAAAATTGCTATAACTTGATTACTCATCAAGAGGGAATGTATGCTAGTTTTACTTTTTTCACTGACAGTAGACTTAAATCACTTCATTTTTTAAATACGTACGTGTGGGGCACAGGGAACAAAACCCTGCTCACTGACTAGGACTGGGTTCTTTGCAGTCAGGATCCCACTGCATCCTAATACAGGAAAACCAGCTAAGGTAATCCCTACAATGAGGCGCCAGCATTGGAATTCTCCAACACCTTTGTTTATGGCCCTGTTATGACTAATCCATTATTATCAACTAAGCAACAGAAAACAGAAAGGCTAGCATGTACGTGTGTGAACCACCAGAGCAAGGATCCATATAGGCTTTTTAAAAAGTATATATGGTGTTTAAAACTTTGACCCAGGAAGTACCAAGTATTTTATTTTTCCAATGGTTACAAACAACAAATTAAAATATTTTTCCTCAGCTTTAATAAGTAAATCCTCCCATTTGCAACAATGAAATTATGTTAAGTAAGCCAAACATAGAAAGACAAATATGCATTATCTCACTTATGTGCGGAATCTTTAAAAAGAAAACAAACAAAAAAACCCGAAGTAGAACAGTAGTTACTAAAGGCTAGAAGGTGGAAGAAAAGGAAAAACAGTGAATCAAAAAGTAAACTTTTTCACACACACAAAAAAATAAATAAAACTTTCAGTTACAAGATGAACAAATTCTGGAGTCCTAATTTATCACATGTAACAATAGTACCACATTGCATACTTGAAATTTGCTTAGATCAAGTGCTCTGACCACAACAAAAGAAATTACTAAGGGAAGTAAGACCTATGTTTACAAAGTTTGTAGTAATCACTTCAAAAGGTATATACATATTGAAACATCATGCTGTACACTGTAAGAATATACAATTTGTATTCGTAAAAAGAAAATTTTTAAACATACTTTTTCACTGTAATTAATGACTTGACAACAAGACCAATATTGGGTTTCCCAGAGTACCTCAACAGGATCCCAGAAGATAAACCAAAGGACTTAAATTTTCTTCCTGTTTTTCTTTTCATGGAACTTAGAGAATGAACAGAAAATAGTACTTCTGGTTCTAAACCACAATCTACCTGTTATTAAGAACATTCTCAGGAGAGCAGAGGAAACAAACCCAAACAATACAGAATGCTGGGCAGTCACATTTGCTGAGGGATGCTTCCTTGCAAACATGACATAGTCCAGAAGCCAGAAAATACATCATTTTGGTTGGTAAACAATATCACTATCAGAGGTTGTTTAAGAAAGGGGACACAGGAAGGAGATGCCAATAAGATGAAAAGGCCAGCTTTGTAAAAAAGTTGTATATGCCAAGTTAAAAAGTTTGAACTTGGGGCGCCTGGGGGGCTCACTCGGTTGAGCGTCCCACTTCGGCTCAGGTCATGATCTCACAGTTCATGGGTTCAAGCCCTGCGACAGGCTCTGTGCTGACAACTCAGAGGCTGGAGCCTGCTTCCAAGTCTATGTGTCCCTCTCTCTCTGCCCCTCCCAGCTTATGATCTGTCTCTCTCTGTCTCTCAAAAATAAATAAATGTTAAAAAAAAATTTTTTTTTAAGTTTGAACTTCATCCTATATAGAGAGCCACATGGTCACATCAATGTTTTTACAATGTGATGGTATGGAAAATGTGGAGAGAGTGAAGACAGAAAGATGAGTTCTGAGATTATTGCAAAAACAATGAGGAAAGGATGAATAAGGCCCCACAAAGACAAATGGAAAGAGAAGACAGGAATGTGTTAAGAGACGCCAGAGACATTTCTCAGACGGAATCAATCGGGCTTAATAGCAAACTGAATGTGGAAGAGAAACAAGGGGAGGGGAGAGGAGGAGTAAATCTCAGGCAACTTGGTTAGTGGTGACATGATAAAGAGAAGAAACGCTAGAAGTGCTGACTCACATGAGGGGAGACAGCAATACGAATACATTTCATTGTAAAAAAAAAAAAACAGTTGATTTAAAAATGTCTGCAACATTATCAATAAGAGCCAATAGCCAAACTGTGGAAAGAGCTCAAATGTCCATCAACTGATGAACAGATAAAGGTGTGTGTGTGTGTATACAAATGAAATATTACTCGGCCATCAAAAAGAAGGAAATCTTGCCATTTGCAACCATTTGGATGGAGCCAGAGTGTGAGTGTATCATGCTAAGTGATATAAAGACAAATACCAAATGACTTCATATGTGAAATTTAAGAAACAAAACAGATGGAACATATGGAAAGGAGGAAGAAAAGAAATAAAGAGAAAAACCACAAGAGTCTCTTAACAGTAAGAGAACTCTGAGGGCTGATGGAGGGAGGTGGGGCAGGATGGGCTAGATGGGTGATGGGCATTAAGGAGGGTACTTATATGTGTTATATGAAAGTGACCACAGAATTCTACTCCTTAAACCAACATTACACTGTATGCTATTTAACTAGAATTTAAATTTTAAGAAAAGAAAGGGGAAAAAATTGTCTGCAAGACATCTGAAGTGGGAGATTAAAAAAAAAAAAAAAGTAGGCATTTGGAAAGTCCTGAAACTCTGCACTAGATTTTGGAATAATTGATCGATGTAGACTGAAACCAAGTTACACAAATAAATATGTTCAAAGGAATATATAATGAGAAAAGGTCCAAGGAGACCCCCAAGAGAACATAAACATTTAAAATGGCTTTAGGGGCGCCTGGGTGGCTCAGTTGGTTGAGCGTCCAACTTCCGTTCAGGTCTCAATCTCACAGTTCGTGGGTTCGAGCCCCGCATGGGGCTCTGTGCTGACAGCTCAGAGCCTGAACCCTGCTTCTGATTCTGTGTGTCGCTCGCTCTCTCTGCCCCTCCCCTGCTCATGATGTCTCTCTGTCTTTCAAAAAAAATAATAAATGTTAAAAAAATAAAAATAAAAACTAAATAAATAAAATGGTTTTAAAACTATCAATGATGATAGGATACAGGCCTGCATATTAGTTATTCTGGAAAACTATACATTTATTTCAGAATACTTAGCATTTTACATTGGGGGGAGCTGAGGGAGAAGGGGTGAATAGTAACCACTAATGGGCACAGGGTTTCTTTTCAGGATGATGAAAATGTTCTGGAATTAGCAGTGATGGTTGCACAACTTTGTGAATTATTAAAACGACTGAATTGTACATTTCAAATGGATGAATTTTATGGAATGTGAGTTTTAACTCAAAAAATGAAGCATTTAGGTTCTTCCTTCCATATTCAGTAAGATTTTAGCCATTCTACCAATGAACTGAAGATTGAAATAACAAAAGAAAATGAAGAGGAAATAATTCTCTGTATTAGTTATTTTATTAGAGAACATACTTGGTATAGTAATCAAATATTTGTAACAAATATACATTCATAAACTAGACTTCTGAAGAAAAAAAGTTTTCAAATTAAAACTGCATTTAAAGTGTCTGTGGTCCAAGCAAAGAAGTGCTGACTCATGTTACAGCTTTAGCACTGCTCAAGTATCTTCCCAGTTTGAGATGTCTAACTTGAAATGACATTCTACTCCCCACACACACCCCACCTCACTTTTCTATTTAGCCTTCAGATGGGAGCTCAAATGTCACTCCTCTAAAAATCTCTTTCCCTAAACCAATCCTGAAGGTTCCCCCACCCCTGGACTGTCATGTCTTTGGCGTTTCCATTGATATCTGTGCTTTCTACAAATGAAAAGGTCCTGGCTATGTGATTTTACTTATATCTTGTATTCCCCAAAGTCTACCCATCTTTACACACAAGGTCATTGTTCCTGCAAAGTGCCCATAAAAACCATCTGGAGAGCTTAAAACATAATAACCACCACCACCACCACCACCACCACCACCACGCTAGGCTGATATATGTTAAATTTATGAATGCCCCAGTTAATTCTAATGTACAACCATGAACTCAGACTATAAACAAGTGTTCACAGAAAATATACACCAGCAGCCTTCCCAAAGAAACCAGAAGATTCTGACAGGAAATAGACAAGGTTTGCCCAAGTATTCACTGATCTCCAATTGCATCAGTGGCTCCACCTGAATGGAGCTTTCAGCACTTCTCGTTTAACCCTTTCCTGAAGGGCACCAATAAAGACAGGGTGGATAGAGAGCTTTATTTGAGAAAATGTTACTTAACAGGAATAGCTCTTTTATATCTAAAGGCAAGAAATTTCAAGCTTTATAGCTGTAAATCACTGTGCCTCCCACTGTGAAAAACGACTTTTCTATAAAGCCAAAACAAGAATTTTCGTATATCCAGGTATGTAGGGGGAGTGATACTGCAACAGCACTTTTCCCTACTCTCTCCAAATGGAAATGAGGAAAGTAAGTCAGATACAAATACCCACCCTGGACTGAAAACACAAAGTCCAATTTAATATATAAATGAATGTAAGATAATTCTAATCTATTTTTAGGCTTAATGAGTGAAAAAAAAAATTTTTAAGTAAGTCCACTCAAAGCATGGAGCCCAACGTGGAGCTTGAACTCATGACGCCGAGCTGAAGACTGGAGCAGAGATCAGGAGTTGCATGTTTAATCTACTAAGCCACCCAGGCATCCCTGGGTGAAAATACTGTTTAAAATTAACATTAGAGAGGCTACACTCTGATGCAGTGATATTTCAAATGTGTTTTGCTACAAAGAAATAGCAAGAGAATAGCTGTTCTTTAGATCCTTCTCACCAGAACCCCAAACTGCCCAAATCCAAGGATTTAGCAGGGCAGGGGAGGAATATACCACCCCAGGCCAGAGGCATTCCATCCTAAGTGAAACTACTACTAAAACAGGACTAACTTGTGCAAAAGCCTCTAATTAAACTGCAATAAGGAGACTTCTGATGAAAAAGAAGAAAGCTAAGCACTTAGACTGCACATGAACATGTTTTTCCATGTCATCTGTCCAAATGATAAAATATGAAAATACAGTGCCAGTTATAATCTAGGGGCAAATAAGCTCTGCCACCTTCCAACTACAGCACCTGCAGTCTACTGTTTTAGACTGCCGAGGTTCATGTCACAGCTCCACCAACCATTAACTCCTCTGTGCAGGTTTCTACATCTGTAATGCAGGATTAATACTAATATCCATATCATATGATTGCTGTTAGAATTAAATAAATTAATGCATGTAACATGCTAAAACAATGCCTCATACATAATAAGTGCTCAATAAAAGATGTCTTTCTTACATAATAAAAACTGGATGACCAATCTCACTTCAAGAATGGTCGCCACAATGCATGCACCCCGGTGAATGATTCATAGCCTTAGTCTGAATTTAACAATTCAAAACTAAACAATACTTTCTTTGCCCAACAATTATGCCAACTCTATAAACTTAGTATTTGGACAGTAATACTTCTTGTGGGAACGTGATAATTATATAAGACCCTATCCGTCACACATACTGGGTTTCTGGAATATGCTAACTTTTGTGCACTTTCTCCCTCTCCATTTCTCCTTTCAGCCTTCACTCCCTCCTCTTCAGTAACATTCCTTCATCCTTACTTTCCTTGATCCTCGGATTAGGGTAAATCTCTCGTATATCTTCGCTTACAACACACCTCACTTAATTTCTGGTTTCATTACTGTTTCCCATTAGACAGGGATGTCTTTCTTGTTCACCTGGCTTAGAGCTAAATACGTACAGTAACTGACCATTTAATTGAACTGAAACACGCCTTAAAAATGGATTTTTGAAAAAGGATAACAGTAAGGCAGACAAATTGCAATGTCACGGAAAAAATGAAATTTGGCATTGGGCTCGTAATAGCTTACTAAAGTCACTTCTGCCCCTGACCTATTTTAAGGGGGTGAAGTGGATGGTAATGTTCTTAAGGATCATAAAAACACAGACTTTAGGGGCGCCTGGGTGGCTCAGTCGGTTAAGCCTCCAACTTTCGGCTCAGGTCAGATCTCACATTCGTGGGTTCGAGTCCCGCATCAGGCTCTGTGCTGACAGCTAGCTCAGAGCCTGGAGCCTGCTTCCTGTTCTGTGTCTCCTTCTCTCTCTGCCCCTCCCCCTCTCATGCTCTGTCTCTCTCTGTAACAAAAATAAAACATTAAAAAAAAAACAAAAAACCCACAGGCTTTATGGGAACATTTTCCTTAGTATAAATTTTTAAATATCTTAAAAAGTTGTGAAGAAATAAAGGCACCCATCGTCTCAAAACACAAAAATAACATGTTATACTTCCTTCTAGTATTTTCCTGACTACATTACCTTCAGTTACTAGATTGTAGAGACTTTGAAAATAAAAAACAGATTTGCCCAAAGCAGACCAAATTACTGAGAAAGACAGACTGAAAACTAAAGGAGTTTGAAAATCTGAACACGAAATAGTCAAAAAGCAAAATATGTCAACATTAGATTCTGAAACCAATGTCTAAAAGCACTTTAGAGACACTGGCTCAGTCAACTCTTACAACTCTTGATCTCAAGGTTATGAGTTCGAGCCTGAAATTGAGCAGAGGGATTACATTTACTATTTATTTATAATAAATAACACAGAAGTACTTTTATAGCTGAATCCTAATAAGTTATGAACATCTGAATTGTAGGTCATGTGAGAATTATAAAAATTTTGATTTTTATGTATCCTTAGGGGATTTTAGAATAGCTACAACCAAGATTTTAGCAAATATACAATATCCTGAATAGTGTGGTATAGCTCTGAAAGAATGTATAACAAAGAAGTCTTTCTGCTGATTCTCTGAGAGCTCATCCAATCACATAATAATGGTTTCTGCCACCAGAGATGGCAGGGCCAGTTCTCACACTATGGTGATCTTACATCATATCTAATCCACAAATTAAAGAAAACTATGTAACATTTTTTTAAAAACCCACTTCACTTAGGAAGCATTTTTAGAAGATGCTAAGAGTTCAGGTGAAATTAACTGATTCCCTATTATTCCATCTCCTAATTTATATTTTTATGCTGTCTTTCATATCCTAAGTTTGCAAAGAAAATTTCAACTACATAATAAAATACAAGTCCAACTCATTTTTCATACAGAAAAGGAATATTTCTTGATATAAAATTACTACATGTAATTACTAAGCTTTTCAGATCTACTTTGTTTTTAGAAAGTGAAATTGTACAGTAATTAGGCCCCTGAATCACAACTGATTACAACAGTAATGCCCAAAGCTCCTGGTGGATGCCATCCTCATCTCCTTGTTTCTGTATTTCTCTGGTGCATACATACCTGAAACTCAGGATAACAGATTTGAATATATGTTCACAATCCATATTACCTGAATCTGTAGCACAACTTATTTTCTTTTTAAAACCATTTACCCACAAGTAAACCATCCTTTAAGGTACAGGGGAAAAAAACAAAGATATCAACTTGTAAGCAGAATCCTAGATATCCAACTTCTTTGCCTGCATACTCATCAGAGGATGAAAATGACAGACCTCTCTAATATGTAAAACTGTATGCCTATAAAGTGGTCACAAGTGCGGAAAAAATTAAGAACTTCTGCAAAGCAAATGCCTATTTTTGATGCCATAATTAGTGAGCACAGTGGATACTCAGGAAATGTTTGATAATTTGACAATACTCAATTTCTTCTGTGGGAGAGCTGATCAACCTGGACTGAAGAAAATGCTTGACAGAGAGAAGCTTAAATAACACTTGGGGCGCCTGGGTAGCCCAGCTGGTTAAGCATTTGGCTCTGGTCACGATCTCAGTTTCACAGGTTTGAGCCCTGCCATCAGGCTCTGCACTGATAGCACAGAATCTGCTTCAGATTCTCCCTCTCTCTGTCCTTCCTCTCTCCTCATACTTGCTCTGTCCCTCTCAAAAAAAAAAAAACTTAAAAAAAAAACCCTATTTTTAGCTTACGTACAATTATGCCAACATTTCATAATCAGAATACTAGGTAGTATCTTAGACAGTATCCTTATAGCCTGAACGTTTAATCACTACCAAAAGTAGTCCAGGGATTCTTAACCTGGAATCCATGGAGACCATGATGATTCACAAATAAGCTTCCCGGTACACCTGGGTAGCTAAGCAGGTTAAACATCCTGACTCGATTTTGGCATACTCTACAGCACAGAGCCTACTTGGGATTCTCCCTCTCCCTCTCTCTCTCTGCTCCTTTCCAGCACTAAAATGTGTACACTCTCTAAAAATAAATAAGCTTAAATTTGAATTCCCAGAAATCACATGTAAAAACAAGGCTTATTTTCCTAGGATGGTCAGAAAATTCTTAAATCAGAACAACAACCAAAAGAGCCAAGAACCACACTGTTTCTGGTGAAATTTTTACTGTAAAAGTTTATCAGTTTCCTAAGGATATTTTAATTCACTTATAACAAATCTAGCCTCAACATGTAAGATTCTCAGGTCTTTTTTTAAATGGGGGAAAACATTATCAAACGTTCAAGGTTTAAAAAAAGGGCAAGTTTTCTAAATCATTTTTCTACTAGAATAGATATGAAATGATCAAATTAGTGGCTTTTAAGTAGTGATAGGAGGGGCGCCTGGGTGGCTCAGTTGGGTAAGCATCCAACTTCGGCTCAGGTCAGGTCATGATCTCACAGTTCATTAGTTCAAGCCCTGCATTGGGCTCTGTGCTGACAGCTCCGAGCCTGGAGCCTGCTTTGGGTTCTGTGCCTTCCTCTCGCTCTCTGCCCCTCCCCCACTCGTACGGTCTCTGTCTCAAAAATAAATAAAACATTAAAATAAAAAACCTTAAATACTGATGGGAGGATGATGAGTGACTCAGTCGGTTAAACACCAGAGTCTTGATTTTGGCTCAGACGGAGCTGGGCATGGAGCCTGCTTGATTCTCTCTCGCCCTCTTCCTCTACCCCTCCCTTGCTCATGCAAACACGCATACCCATGTTCTGTCTGTCTGTCTCTCTCTCAAAAAATAAATAAAGAAAATAAATAGTGATAGGGAAAAAGTGATATCTGTATTTCTAAAAATCAAAATTATTAAAGTAAAAAGTATACAGAACTCAAGCCTAAATGCAGAGTCAGATCATATCAGGTTTTTAAAAATCTGGAACTGGGGTGCCTGGGTGGCTCAGTCAGTTAAGCCTCCGACTTCGGCTCAGGTCAGAATCTCATGTTCATGGGTTCGAGCCCCGCGTCTGGCTCTGTGCTGACAGCTCAGAGCCTGGAGCCTGCTTCAGATTCTGTGTCTCCCTCTCTCTCTGCCCCTCCCCGCTCATGCTCTGTCTCTCTCAGTCTCAAAAATAAATAAAACATTAAAAAAAAATTTTAAATAAATAAATCTGGAACTAAACCTCACCAACAAAAGAGTAAATTCTAGGAAAGACTGGTGAAAATCAAATCTGAGCAGGTTGATGTGCCAGGTTTTAATCAAAAAGGCCAACTCCTTGAGTAAGTTCACTATTGTTTCTTAAGACTGTATTTTAGTTTTCATGATTTATTTTGAGAAGACAGAAGAACATCACTCTATTTTAATTTTTTTTTTAATATTTATTTTTGAGAGAGAGAGACAGAGAATGAGTGGGGGATGTGCAGAGAGAGAGGGAGGCACAGATTGGAAGCAGGCTCCAGGCCTGAGCTGTCAGCACAGTCTGACACAGGGCTCAAACCCACAAGGCACACCATGACCTGAGCTGAAGTCAGATGCTCAACCAATAGAGCCACCCAGGCACCCCATAAAAATAGCACTCTTAATGTCACACGTAAATATGAAATAAAATTTTGACCAAGGCCACAAACTACAGGTCTCATTTATCTGCTCCCAAAGTAAATATAATTCTTTATGAGTAGGTTAAGGAGGACCTTTTACATTAGGTATCTTTTAATGTGATTTTAAGCCTTAATTGCTCACTTTGAGAGACTAAAAGAGCTCTGGCCCAGGAAAAAAGGAAAAAGCAAATTCTAAAAACTTTAGCAAAACATGAAACTGCCAATTCACTGTAATTCATATGCGTACAAAATACGTCTAACTATAAGACTATTGCAGCACTGTTTGCATGCAAATTTGGGGGACAATGTAAAAGTCAGCAATAATTAAGGTCTAAGCAGTTAAATTAAGGTCTAAGCAGACAGTTCCACAAAGAACCCCTTTAAAAATGGGTCACCTCAAAGATGTATTGGTTTGGGGGGAACAGACCAAGGTATTAGCATCAGGAGAAGGGGAATACACCTACTATATACGTGCTAAGTCTCTCTGGTCTTTCTGGAAGAATACACAAAATAATGGCTGCCTGGGCAGGGGAACTTCAATGCTGAAGGACAGAGGAGAGAGTCTGAATTTTCTCCACGTACCCTTTAGAATCTTTCAAATGCTGTGCTCTATGTATATATTCCTTATTTGACAATAAAAAATTGACTTACTTTTTAATGAATTAGAGATTAACTTTTAGCTCAGAGACTGACTTTTAATTCAGACACTGGTTTAGAAAGAATCTACTAAGCAATAACTATGTCAAATTATGATACAGAATAACTCTCCTAAAACTTTCTTCCATTGGTTGAAGCACATTCATTCATTCGACCAACAGTTCCGTGCCTACCACAACCTCTAGGTATTAAAGCAATGCCCAAGTCCTCTAGGAATCTCCGCCTTCATGGAGATCTAGTAGGAGCAGAGATAAATGGTATAAAATATAACTTCAAATAGTGGTTAAGTGCTACACAGAGAAGAGAGAGAAATAATGAAAATAAAGAGAAACTACAGGGGAGAGGAAGAGGAAAACTGTATTTTGGGATAGTTAAGGTAGACCTCTCTGAGGGTGACATGTGAGCCAAGAACTGAAAATGCCAAAACAAGCAATGCAGTAACAGAAAGAAAGCCCTGTGACTGGAACAAACTTGGGCTCTTGTTCAGTGTACAGCAAAGCAACAGTGCAGCTGCATGGAGTGACCCAAGGAGAGACGCAGGAGATGACCTCAGAGGTAGGCAGAGGTAAGGCAGACCTTGACACTAAAGGGGCATGGAGGGAATTAAGATTTTATTCTAAAAGTGATGGAGAACCTTTGTAGAGTTCTGAGAAGGGGAGTGACATGATCTGTATTCTAAAAGGTAGCACTAGCTGCTGCTTAGGAGACTAATACAGTAGACTAGGAAGCAAATGATGGAACTGAAAAGTAGTTTCAGAGAGATGAGCAAATGTGTCTGATAAAATGAGTCTGGGTGGATCAGTAGGTTAAGCATCTGTCTGACTCTTGATTTCACCTCAGGTCTTGATCTCACAATTTTTGAGTTTGACTGACAGCACAGGGCCTGCTTGGGATTATCTCTCTGCCCTTCCCATGTGTGTTTGCGCAGGGCATGCATGCACATTCTCTCTCAAAATAAAATTCAGGGGCACCTGGGTGCCTCAGTCAGGTTAAGTCTCTGACTTCAGCTCAGGTCATGATCTCATGGCTCATGAACTCTTGGTTGGAGCCAAGCCCTGCATTGGGCTTTGTGCTGACAGAACAGACCCTGGAGCCCACTTCAGATTCCGCATCTCCATTGCTCTCTGCCCCTCCCCTGGTCACATTCTGTCACTATCTCTCAAAAAGAAAATAAATGTAAGTATAAAAAAAATTTAATAAACAAACTTAAAAAAAAAAAGGATGCATTTTGAAAGTTAAGTGCCTAGAGAATTTGCTAGTGGATTGTATAGGGGAATCCGAATAGTACAGTAAATGGGTGAAGAGTAATTCAAAAAATCACCTTATATTTATATAGTTGTTAACAGTTGTCAAGGTATGTTTACACACATTATGTAATTTCATTATAAGAGGCAGGGGAAGGTCACACTGGGTAAAAATCCTAGTTCTGCCTCTTGCCAGTTTTAAAGCCCTAGGAAAGTCATTTGAATGGATTTCTAGACTATAAAAGGTAGTCTACTTCACAAGATCAAGGTCTACGAGTATCAAATGGGCTAAGAATTTTGCAAATGTACGGGTGTCTGGTTGGCTCAGTCAGTGGAGCATGAAACTCTTGATCTCAGGGTTGTGGGTTCAAGCCCCACACTGGGTGTAGAGATTGCTTAAAAATAAAAAAAAAAAATTTTGCAAATGTAAATAATGACCATTTGAAGGTAAAGAGCATCCTATTAATAGCGGTCTTCCACCATCACGATTACATCTACATGGAACTTTGTACTGTGACTGACAGAGAGGAGGAAAACTTAAAAAAAATTTTTTTTAATTAAAAAACACACATTTTGCATTGGGTGTTATATGTAGGGAATGAATCACTGGATTCCACTCTTGAAATCATTATTGCACTAACTTGCATGTAAAATTTTAAAACATTAAAAATAAAGTAATAAAAAATATTTTCACTGAGTATAGGAAAATACATGTAACACAAGAATAGGCACTAGGAAAAACATTACAAACCTGTAATCTTTCCTAGGGATTGGCGAAAATAGTTCTCTTTAGCTAAGCTGTAAAAGGCATTGAAGTAAAACCACCTAACTTTCACAAGATAAAAACCCAAATCAAGTCGCCTTTTATTAGAGATATGCTATCAACTAGATACTGTAAAATTAAGATCATATGAGTTATTACAGTCTTGATTAAAATAGTAAAATGAAAATATCTAGTGTAAATTATTGTGTGTCAAACTGACTGAATTATGAGGGCTTCAATTCATTGTCATAAATCATTTCTGTAACTTCTGTAACAAGGTTTCACAGAATTTTTTTCCATCCAAGGCTTTCATATTACTACAGACTATGTCCAGAATCAAGAAAAACCGGAAAAAAAAAGTTAAATCTTCAATCATTTGTTTTAGAGAATTATCTTGAATATCAACTTGTACTATGTAGAGAACCCCAATACAGAAAACAAAAATTTTAATGAGCGCTCTTCTATCCCTCATTTTCTTTGTTTTATTTATTTTTGAGAGAGAGAGAAACAACGTGAGCAGGGGAGGGGCAGAGAGAGAGGGAAACACAGAATCTGAAGACAGGCTCCAGGCTCTGAACTAGCTGTCAGCACAGAGCCTGACGCGGGGCTCGAACCCACGAACCGTGAGATCATGACCTGAGCCGAAGCTGAACGCTCAACCGACTGAGTCACCCAGGCACCCCTCTATCCCTCGTTTTCAACTGGGCCTCAACAAACATGATTGGGAACATGTGAGCAAAACCACATCGTAAGAACCATTCAGTGTACACAGCAATTAAACGGTCTTGTACAGAATCTGAGACATTTCTGTAATACAACAAATTTTGCACTATGAAGGTTCACTTTATGAAACTCCAGCATGCCATGACAATCTATGCTACTTCCCTGATCTCTTAAATTCATACCATATAAAACGTCTTATTTCTCCAAATCAAGCACCTTTAGGTTAGAGACATCCCCCCCATCTCAGATATATTTAAGTGCAATTGCACGAAGCACTACACAATACATCCTCCCTCCAAGCTCCTGGACTTGGTAGGCATCTCCCCGCAAACGTTAGAACTAGGCTATGCCAAGAAAACGATGCTGCAAGTGAGTCACTTTAACTCGCATTCTGAGCAACACAGAGGTTCAACTAAAATTTTCACTAAATGCTTCCATATGCATTTGTCAAAGTATAGTATTTATAAAGAGCCGAAAAATGTTTTAAAATTAAACGAGCATAAAATCGAGAGGCGAAGGATTTCAGTCTCCCATACCTGCGCTGCCCCTCCCCCTCATGTTGTGTTTAACTATTCCCTCTAAGCCGAAACAGCTCTCGAGAGTTTGCCAACCAGAGTAAAATCACTTCACAGATAACGAGCGGAAACGTATTGAAAAGGGAGGAGATCACGAATGCGAGGGCAGCGGGGCGCGGAGCTCCAGGTCCCCGGACCCCAGCAGCCAGCGGCGGACATGTGCCTAGGGCTGCAGAACGTGCGGCCCTCCCGGAGCCGCCTCCCGGGGCACAGGGCCCCGCCCGGCCTCACTCTCCTGGTTCATTCATTCTGAATCCGGGACTTCCGCACCCCCGCGCTCCCGCCCGGCCCTAAAGAAGGCTCCAGGGATGAGGGGCTGTGTCCGGCCGCAGCTCCCGCCTGGAGTCCAGGGCCTGCCGCGATTCCCGCGCGCCCGCGGCCTCCTCCCGGGTGGTCTGAGAGGCTGCGGAGGCCCGAACCAGCCCGCACCCCGATACCGGAGCCCCGCAACCCAGCGGCCCCACCCTCCGCCAATGTGCAAGCCGGACCTTCCCCGCCTGCGGGGCGGCCACCTGGAAGCCCCCGGTCTCCGCCGCCCGGCTGCCCCACCGCGGCCGGAAGTCTCCCCGGAGCCCCCTCCTCAGCGCCTGACTTCCCTCGCCGCCGCGGCCAGACCCTCTCCGCGCTGGCCTCGGGCCTCCCAGCGCGGGCCGCGGGCCGGAGGAAGCGAGGAGCCGCGCCGCCGGGGCCGCCGAGCGGGCACGAGCAAAGCGCAGAGCCGGGGGTTGGCCTGGGCGATTACCTTGATAATCCTGCGGGGCAGCCCGGCCATCTTGTCAGATCCCTAGTTCGGCCTCTGGTCTCGACTCTGGCTCCGCTCGCCTCACGCACGAGTGGAAGTCCAGGGCTCCACTTCCGGGGGACGTTGCCGCGCCCGCCGCCGCCGCCACCCCGCCGCAGCCGAGGCCCCTCGGGAAATGTAGTCCCTGCTCGCGCGCGGGCGGGCTTCCCTCGGACCTGGTCCCCCTCCCCCGCGTTCCCCGCCCCAACCCCGGCCTGGGGATGGCGGAAGTGACGAGTCCCGACGGGGCAAAGAGTTAGGGGAGGCGGCGCGGGGCGGCGCCGGGAGGCGCGGAGCTCCGGCGCCGGTGGCCGAGCTAGCCGCGCGATGGTCGGACTGCGCGGCCGGCGCCCCGCCCGCACTAGTGGGCGACGTAACAGAGGCCCGGACGCGGACGCAGCCCATTCATTCACCCCTGGAGTTTTGGTTCATTCAACGTTCCTGCA
>NC_043709.1:25905924-26009561 GCF_006229205.1 Suricata suricatta | reverse complement strand
GGCGCCGGGAGGCGCGGAGCTCCGGCGCCGGTGGCCGAGCTAGCCGCGCGATGGTCGGACTGCGCGGCCGGCGCCCCGCCCGCACTAGTGGGCGACGTAACAGAGGCCCGGACGCGGACGCAGCCCATTCATTCACCCCTGGAGTTTTGGTTCATTCAACGTTCCTGCATTGCGCGCGGGCGCACTTGGAGCTGCGGGAAAGACTGCGGTGAAGCTGAGCGCGGGCTCCTTCCTTTAAGGGAGGTGGAAGACCGGAACTCAGTAGCCAGACTCCTAATGTGGGTTTCGGAAGTTACCCAAGAGAACCCTAGCCAGAGAGTTTTGAAATGTAATTTTGATATTTAAATCTCACGTAAATCGGTCCCCTTAAGCCCCAGGAAAAGCTGAAAGAAAGAATTTGGAGAGAGTTGAGGATAGGGAACTGGCTTCTGAACGCCCCAACCTAGTGGTTGAGACGCAGAGTTGCTAGCTGGAAGAATGACCAAGGACAGGATTAGAGAGCCCAGAGTAATCCCTGAAAGAGGGATTACCCGTGGAACGCGAGGCTCTAAAGGAAGATTAGAGCGGCGGTACCTGAAAATGGGATTGTCCGGGAAGCATTTTGTGACATCCTGATGGTTGCTTGCTATGGTATAGGTTTTTGGCGGTTTTATTTTACTTCATCTTCACAGCAACCTTAAGAAGATGTTGTCTCCACTTTACAAATGAGGTTCAGGAACGTTGACTTTTTCCAAGGTTATGCAGGAGGAAATGGAGCTGTTTTGATCCCAGGCATGTCTCCCGAAACATGGACCCCTTAACTGTTTAACCAGTGTTTCCTAGCACAGCACAGACAGTAGATGGTGAATAAAGATGTGCCAGGTGCTGTGTTGGGGGGGTGAGAATACAAAGACCCTGACTGCCTTACAGTAATTTAGAATCCAATAGAGAAGACAGACAAGTACAAGTAAACAATTAATTACAACTCAGTGTGTTAAGGAGTATAATAGAGGTTCCTCCAAATGCTAGATGAGCATGCAGAGGAATTAATTGACAAGTCAGAGAAGGTTTCCCAAAGGAGAAGTGGAGCCCTCAAGAATAAATAAGAGTCTAACTGACCTGGTCGGGAAGAGCATGTCAGGCATAGGAAATAGCCTGTGTAATGGCACTGGACTACAAGAAAAAGAATAATTATATATCTTTGTATCTACATCTATTTATATGTAGATAGAGAGCATTAAAGAAATGGAGACTATGGGCTCTCAGGACGGATCCACTGCGTTGGTGAAGGCTGTGAGACCGAACTTAGGCCCGGCGAGCCTAAGCTGTAATAATAAATGCCCTTTGCTTTAAAAAAAAAAAAAAAAGAAAAGAAAAGAAATGGAGACTATGAGTGCAAGAAACAGTAAAAATGATAAGAAAACGTGCTGGGCACAATGCAAAATGATTCCATGGATTACCTCATCTAACTATAAAGTTCATAAGCTAGGTTCTCTTATTACCAGTGACTTTTAGATGAGAAACCAAGCCTCAGAGGTAATAATGAGAACTTCACACAACCAGAAGCCTGAAATGAGTGGTTCTGTGATTAGAGGAATCTGGGATAATAAATGACATTGGAATTTATTAAAAGGCAGCCTGAATATTAGAAGTGTGCTCTTTCAGTTATTGTGCTGCCTAACAAAGCAGCTCAACCTTATTGTTTAAAACAACAACAGTCATTTACTTAGCTCTTGAATACACAGTTTGGGCAGGGCTTGGCAGGGAAGGCACATCTCTCTGCTCCATGTTGCACTGTGTCAGCCTGGGCAGCCTGACTGGGCCCAGATCCACTTCTAAGATGGCTCACATAGCTGGCAAGTTTGTGCTGGCTATTAGTTTCTCTCCAAGTGGGCCTCTCCCTGGGGCAGCTTTGCCTTTCTCAGTACATGGTGGCTAGATTCCAGCAGTATTCTAGCTAGCAAAAACAGAAGCTGAATCGGCTTTTTTGACCTAACCCTGGAAGTCACGTTGCATCTTCCTCTATAGTCTATTGGTTGACTAATCACAAAAACCCACGCAGTTTCCAAGCTATGTGGCATGGACTCCACCTCTTGAAAGGGGAGTGGAGAGATTCTAGAAACTAGTATGTGTGTGATGGAAGATGTGGTTGTGGCCAACTTTGGAAATCACGAACTGTGACAGGTACGACACTTGTTAGTATGCTTACAGCCACCTTCCTTAGTGTCATTTGCCTGTGATTCCAAGTGCTGGTTAGAATAAACATGCCTGGAGCCCTTCCCTCAGAGATTCTAATTCTCTAAGTCAGTGGTGAGGCCTGGGAATCTGCATTTGAATGTGAGTAATTTTTGATGGATCCTAAAATTTGAGAACAAAAGATCTTGAATAAACATCAATGAGAATGGATGAACCAAAAATGTTGCCACATGCCTTCTTTTGGCTATTGTCTATTAGGAGAGTTCATAAGTATCACGCAAATTAAAAGGACTCTGGAGCCCTGATCTAGGTTTGAAAACTTAACATTTGCTTAGCTTGACTATCTTTCACTTTCTTCACCTATAAAATATACACACATGTGACTGTTGTGACGTTTAAATGAATCCTACATAGCACTTAACAAGGCATATTGTTTTTATAACCTTGATAGAACCAGGTATAGTTTTCCTTAGGAAACAAGATTTTTAAAACTTGACAGTTTAACTTTGTTTGGCAGAGGCTATTTTTGATCGCATGAAACACTAAGAGTATTAATACTAAAATATATTTTTTTATGTCTCTTCTAGTTGTTTTTCCCATTCTTTTCCCCCTAGAGAACAGCTCACACTATACTCATCTGGAAAATAAAATCTGAACTTCTGATTCATGTTCATCCCGTAGAACAGGATATAGTCTAGAAGGACAGATTGCCATAGGACTAAGAGGAGGTCTATTCTCAAGTTAGAAATCTAGTCAAGAATCCCCCTTATTATATCTGTAAAATATAGTAAAACAAGGATATCCACCAAACTGAATAAATTCCTTCAGAAGAGGAGTGTTGGGTATACAGGAAACAGAAGTAAAAGAAAGACATTTCACTTATACTCTTGTACCTTTTAGATTTTGAACTGTGCAAATGTTACCTATTTAAAACAATCCAGTTCACTGATTTCAACAGTCTTAAAAGATATTCAAAGTTCTTTCAATGCTGATCAAGGATGATACTATACACTCAAAACTCAGTGAAGGATGCTGGTCCACCATACTGAAGAAATTATAGTGACCAGAGAGCCCCATTAAGCTGAATTCACTAGTCAGAATTCTTAGCTAATTAATTTTCTTTGGCTTTTTATCAGGCCTCAGTTTCAACTATGTTTTGTTTTGTTTCTGTTTTGTTTTCCAGTCTCTGCTCCCTCTAGGACTCCAACTACAAGTGCCTTTGCATTATAATGTAGGGAGGGACCAAGCAAGAATGCTGTGCTGGAGGAATTAGAAGAGATTCTACTCCATGTGAAGCCCTAACTCCCAGAAAATGATTTTATTGCATTCTGTGCCTTTCCCACCCTCACCCCCAAATATTCCAAGTTTGCTACTTTGGTCCTATAATAGCAGAAACATAAGTACTATTTACCTTGCAGGTAATATCTTGGGACTTTTATATCTGAGCTCATCAGTGTTGTGGATCTCTTCCATTTTGGTCACCAGTAGAGCCCTGGGGCCCAGCTCAGGGCCTGCTACAAGATAGTTCCCAAAAACTGTTTGTCAAGGGAATGAACCAATAACCTAGGGGGAAAATAAACACCCCTTTGAGAATACATCCCATCGATTCATGATCAATATGTGAATGCTTACAGAAACCCCTAATCTTTCCAACTTCCTGAAGGGCAATGGCTTTTTTGTTTTTTGTTTTTGTTTTCTTTCCACAAACCATCTTGTGCTTTACAAAGACAAAAATAGAAAATGAGTTTGGAATATGGTAGATCGGTCACCTTTAATAGAGGCCCTGTTTCAATTCAAGAGCAGTAGTCATCCGACAGAAGTATTTGTTTGCAAGAATGCTTATCGTGTCTTGCAGCATAAGAAAACTGTTTAGTGGGCGATCAAGACAGGCGTATCTGTGCGAAGAGAGTTCATGAACACTGACTCAGGGAGGAAGTGGGTGGGGGAGGAAGAAAAGGCTGCACACCGATTTAAAAAAAGAAAAAAATGCCTGCTGCCTCATATTCAAGACTTCAATGTAAATAGCTGAGCACTTACAAACTGTGAGACAACAATGCCAGCCTGTAAGGAGGAGCTGAGTGGGGTCATCCAGGGTCATAAGAACACTAAGTCATGGTGGAAGGCATCAGGAAAGACAAGACCCAGGGGAATCAGAGTAATGAGGTTTACCTTTGTTTAATGCTTTATGCTTTACAAAGCATTTTTGAATGTTATCTCACCCACGGGGAGCCTTTAGGTGCATGCCCCACTGGAGGGATTCTGCAGAGCCCAACATGGACTCCACCATGTGTCTATAAAGGTAGATGGAGAGGGGAGACCTTTCTCTGGGCCAGTTCCCAGTGGAAACAAGAGTCCAGGGGATCATGACTCAAGACATTTGGCCAGAAGCCTGGCTGGAACAGGAACTCTGGAAGCAAGGTTCTTTTCCCTGCAAATGTGTGCCACCCTTTCAGGTTCCCAAGGAACCGTTTGCTTCCTGTGACCTTGGGCTTCAGTCACTGCATAACTTGGCCTGTGATTGCATCAGCCTGCCAGCTAACCTCCGTTTCTCTCCTTCTGGTGTGCCCTGACCTTTCTTCTTCCCAAGTCAGCACCTCTCTCTCTCAATCCTATCGGTTTCCCACACACTTGTGTTGTGTTGCTTGCTTTCTGCAGAAACTGCCCACCTGGTTCCAGAATGATTAGAAATGTTTTGAAATGTTTTTGCCTTTTGAAGACCATGACTTGGGACCAATAAACTCTGGAGCAGAGGTTTCCAAACTGGAGGGTTAAACACTTCAGAGGCTGGTTAAACATGCAGATTCAGGTCCCCACCCAAGGACTTCGTGGACAAGTCACAGGCCCTGTGTGTCTGTGTTTTTAACAAACTCCTCAGGTACTACTGAAGGGCCCAAAGTTTGAGAGTCACTGTCTCATATGATCTGATTTGCTCAAGAAAACAGAGCTGTTGCAATGGTGCCAGAGTCCAGCTCCAGCAGGTCCAGGGCCCCCTGAAGGATGCACGGTGTGGGCGAAAGAGAGTGAGAGAGCCTGGGCTTCTTCCTGCTCAGCAGGCAGGCATCTCTGCACTGACCCGAGAGTCAGCTTTATTTATTGAAAAAATGTATGGGGTACCAAACAGAAGTGGCAATTGCCTTAGACAATGATTTCTGATGACAAGTCCTTTGGTATGTAAAAATTTCCCAGAACACAGATTGGTGGAAGACTCATGCATAATCTTTACAATAAAGACTGAAGTAGGTGAATAGATGTTTATCATATGGGATAAGAAGGGATCTTTAGCATTCCAATACAAGGCAAAGTTTTTAGCATAGCAAAGGCAAGAGTTAGGTCTTTGTGAGCAGGGGTCAACAGTCTGTTTTTTGAGGGGAAGAAAAATAGGCTTTCTCAGGAAATGTAACACTTGCTCCTATAATCACAAAAGAAGAAACTCCTATAAGTTTTTTCACAAGGTACAATTCACATATTTTTAGCATAAGAAGGCAAGTCACTCCTGATATCAGTCGATCAGGCACCTTGGGGGTCAGTGCTCAAGCAGAAATTGACGGGAGGCTGAGTAGGGGTAGATGCCCATTGCCATCTGAGGGTGGGAGGCCTTGCAAACCCACCTTGCCTCACAAGGAGATTTTTCCTCTACTTACGAGAGTTCGGAGAGACCCAGCTTCCCACACAATGGGAACCTTGACTTATCCTGTTCTTGGTTCTGTTTTTCTAGATCCTCTTTGACCCCAAAATCCATATCTTTCCTCCTGCTTGTTCTAATTTTCCGGTCCAAATATTAGATATCTCAGATTATATGTGTTTAAGTTGGCCCAAGCATTCAGAATTCCATATTGTTGGGTTTTGAGGAGGACAATAAAGAAAACCCCCTTTCCCCTCCTGAAACCACAACCAACTGAAAGAGATGGAGATCAGAACATTGCTTTCATTACTAATAAAGCTCATTGGAGAACACAGCTCTGAGTCTGCAGTAATTTGGGCTTACTAACATTCTCCCCACCGGTTCCCTAGTTGCAGTCATAGCCACTCACACTTAGCACAGCAGGACAACTACAAGACCCCGTAAGTCAAGACAGAGCAGCAACTGGGAATGCTGAAGAGCAGAAGGCAGGCCACTGAAGAAGAAGAAAGAGGAGGAGGAGGAGGAGGAAGGAGATAAAGGAGGAAGTGAAAGAGAAAAAAAGAAAGGAAAAGAGGAAAAAGGAAGGGAAAGAAAGAAGAGAGAAAAGAAAGAGACAGCTGAGCAGACTCCACTCATTATCCACCAATCACATTGGGGCACCTGGGTGGCTCAGTGTCCAGCTTCAGCTCAGGTCATGATCTCACAGTTCCTGAGTCCGAGCCCCATGTCAAACCTACTTTGACTGGAAGCCTACTTCAGGTTCTGTGTCCCTCTTTCTCTGCTCCTTCCCTGCTTGCACTCTCACTCCCGCTCTCTCTTGCTCAAAAATAAACAAACAAACAAACAAACATTGAAAATATAAAATAATAAAATAAAATGAACCGGGTATTGGGGCACCTGGGTAGCTTAGTCCGTTAAGCATCTGACTCTTGGTCTCTGCTCAGGTCACCATCTCACAATTTGTGAGTTCCATTTCCAAGTCGGGCTCCTCACTGACAGTATGGAGCCTGCCTGGGATTCTGTCTCCCTTTCTCTGCCACTCCTCTGTTTGCTCTATTTCAAAAATAAATAAATAAAAACTTTAAAAAATAAAATGAACCATGTAGGACCTCCAGTCTTGAACTTAATTTCTGATATGGGAAATATATTTAAACAAATTAATATATTTGAGGTGATAAGTTCTATAATTGAGATATATAGAAGATACAGTGAAGAGTATATATAAAATACAGGGAAGGCCTCATTCACTCAATTATTTAATAAACATTTAGTGAGTGCCTACTAAGTACCAGGCACAATACTAGTTTCTACAGATAAAGGATGAGCCAAATCAAACATGGAATTACCCTCATGGAGAATGGATGCAGACATGAATGAAATTAATACAAGATGATTGTGAAATGTCATTTAAATCAAAGTTCCTGGTTGCAGGCATAGAAACTGACTCAGACTAACAGAAAAGGAATTCATTGGGAGGACATTGAGTGGTGCATCTGTTCATAGGGAAGGCTGCAGACCAGGCTCAAAAACACAGAGGGTGTTGGCATTCTGGAGCTGGGCAAAGAACAGAGTCAGAGGACTCACCTGACCAGTTTTCTACTGGACACTTCTACCTTGCCCTCCTCCAGGTATGCTGTTCCCTGAGTCCAGAGCCTTTTGGATTCTGATTGCCATTTCTTTTTTTTTTTTAATTTTTTATTTATTTTTGATACAGAGAGAGACAGAGCATGAGAGCAGGAGGGGCAGAGAGAGAAGGAGACACAGAACTGGAAGCAGGCTCCAGGTTCTGAGCTAGCTGTCAGCACAGAGCCCGACACGGGGCTCGAACCCACAAACGTGAGATCTGACTTGAGCCGAAGCCGGAGGCTCAACCGACTGAGCCACCCAGGCGCCCCTCTGATTGCCATTTCTGAGTAGGTTGAGCTGATGGGCATGGGAGTCTGCGGTCGAATTGCACTTTATACTTACTTTCAACCATTCCATCAGTTTTCAGCCCCCTCCTCACTCCTTCTTCCCAAATACTTGGTGCCACCCATTATATATGAGCCTTGGTACAACCAAGCCTTAGCTTTACTGCATTCCTGCGTTGGCTGGCTTTCATCCTTTTTCTCATTACTGTTTGGGTATGATTTTTGAGGTAAGAGGGTAAAAACTCATTTTATGCTGAAATGAGTATTTTTGTGTCTTTGAGGCAACTTTCCTGCAAAAGGAGATTATTCAGAGATTAGTTTTTAATTAACAATTTATTAAAGTAACAGTAAAGTCTAGTTTTTCCTTAAGCTTTCAAGTTCAACAATAAATCTTACACTATTTGTAAGACTAACAAAATATTTTTAAAAATTGAAATCTCAGGGGCACCTGGGTGGCTCAGTCAGTAAAGTGTCCGACTTTGGCTCAGGTCATGATCTTGTGGCCCCATGTTGGGCTCTGTGCTACAGCTCAGAGCCTTGAGCCTATTTCAAATTCTGTGTCTCCCTTTCTCTCTGCCCCTCCACTGCTCATGCTTTGTCTCTCTCTCTCTCTCTCTCAAAAATAAACATTAAAAACATTTTTAATTAGAATAATTTGATTATAATATAATAGCCAATCTAATAGACCACAAATGAAATCTAAAACAAATTTTCTTATATATTCTAAATACTTAAATATAAACATGGCATACACATGTTTGTAAATGTCATATTTCCAAATCTAACTGGAAGTTAGTACTAATAGATGGGTTTGACTTAGTCATTTCTACAATTAATTCTAAATCTTTTTTTTTTTTGAGACAGAGAGAGAAAGAGCATGAGAGCACAAGTGTGAGCCAAGTTGAGGCACAGTAAGAAGAGAGAAAATCTTAGGCAGCCTCCACACCCAGCACAGAGCCTGATGCGGGTCTTGATCTCACAACCATGAGACCACAACCTGAGCTGAAATCAAGAGTCAGACACTTACCTGACTGAGCCACCCAGGAGCCCCTAATTCTAAATCTTGGAAGTACTAAAGTCATTCATGTTCAAGGAAACAATTAAGGAACCTCCAAGCAATCTGGGATTCCCTACACCAACAATTTGGGGAGCCAGCCACATTGGTTATGAGGGTGAAGTCTGGAAGGGCAGTCTTCCAGGATCACCTTCTGAGTGCCCTAGAGGGAGAGCAGAGCCCTCTTTTATGGTTGCTATATCAATAGAAATTCCATGTCCATGCCCACAAATAGAGTCATCTCACTGCCAGTGTCACTTGGATTCAGGTTATACATATTATACTTAAATATAGTATGGTTTGAGTCCCTAATCTCTTATCCAGGTTGTTCCACTATTTGATTTACCAATACGTTCAATAAAGCTACTATCGCTTGAAACTATTCAGAATTATTTTCACATTCTATCCATATGGGAGGGTCACATTACTTATACTTAAGTGAAATCCAATCAGAATCTGTACCAATCTCTGGCTTTCCATTTACAACACTAAATGCATGCTAATGACACCTATTCTGATATGATACCAGTTATCTCCCCTCTGCTCCTCCAGACCCACCCTTTACCTTGTCCACCCTGCTCTCTGCCCAGAAAGTTGATCTGAATGTACTACCCTGCATGAAGGGGGTCCTTGCCTTTTGGGTTGGAGAAGGATAGGGAGGTGAGAGTAATTATTAACCGAGGTTAGTCCTGGCAAGATCACCTTAGGCTGGCTATGCCCTTCGACAGATTACTGCTCTTCTCAAGGTAGCCAACTATAGGATTCTCTCCCTTCTGGTGTGGAAGGAATAGCCAGTGCTACTAAACCGGGGTTATACAATTACTACCACTTCTTGTGATTCCACTCACACCTCTGTAAAGAATCCCTCTGTAAATAAACCCTTCTGGACTTATGTAAGTTCGAATATATCATCTGTTTTCTGCTATGACCCTAAGTGATATACCAACTGAAACATAGAAATTACTGGGGGGCTTGCATGGCTCAGCCAGTTAAGCGTCTGACTTCAGGTCAGGTCATGGTCTCACAGTTCATGAGTTTGAACCCTGTGTCAGGCTCTGCGCTCAGATTTTATGTCTCCCTCTCTCTCTGCCCTTCCCCTCTCACACTCTGTCTCTCTCTTTCTCAAAAATAAACATTAAAAATGTTTTAAAAAGCTAGAAATTATTGTTGTTCATTTTAGGCTAAATATATTTTTAAATTACATTTATTAGATTATTCCTGACAGTCAAAAGGGAAGGATTATATTTTAATGCCTAAGAAATAAGTAATCTCCTTGGGCAAGATATTCACAAATATTTACTAAGCACCCACAAGGTATAATTATTACTAACATTGATTGAGTGCTTATTACATGCCAGGTGCTTTGCTAAGCATTTTACTTACCTTCTTTTATTTAATCTGCACAATAATTCAATAAAGTTAATTATTATTATCCCCCTGTTATAAAAAATAAACTGAGACTCAAAAATACTAAGAAAATAAATTTTCCCAAATAACAGTGATTCAAATTTAGGCAGAGAGATTCTCAGCATCCACTTATTTATCTCCACACTCTGCTGTTTCCTTAGCATTAAACTATACATATGAGATACACAGATGAGAAATAAGATGGGCCTCTATGCAGGAAGCCCAAGACCTTACAGGTAGAGAAGACATGAATGTAAAAATCACTTGGAGCACTCACAAAAGAGCTTTTGAAGGAAAAGTAGTTTATAATTCAAGGTCTATATTATACTTCATATCATGAATTATGATATATGTATTAGTATCATGAAGGTCATTACTGTTTCATCAGTTCTAACTTGTGTATATTTTTCTTGAATCATTTATGATTCTTTTCATTCTGTCATTTCAGTGAGGATTTGGTTCCATTAATAGTAAAGGATCCTTAAAGTAACACTGGCTTAAACAAGATAAAAGTTTACTTCCCACTTTTGTAAAAACCCAGAAGTAGGAAGTCCAAGAACTGGGAAATCTGGTCCACAAAATTATCAAAATCCCAGACTTCTTCCGGCTGACTACTCCATCATTCCAAAATCAAGACCCTTCGTGTTTTTAGATGGTGACCATAGCATCCACACTGCAGGAAAACGGATGGAGTAAGAGGCAGAGAGAATCTATCAGATTCTTCAAGGAAGAGACTCAAAGCTGCTACAAGATCCATTTGTTTACATCTCATGGACCAGCTTTTAGTCACATGACCTACTTACGTTTGCAAGAGATGCTGGGAAATGTGGAGGTTTAAATTCCGAGTAGGCAGAAGCACCTGGGTGGCTCAGTCAGTTAAGTGTCTAATTTTGGCTCAGGTCATGATCTCACGGTTTATGAGTTTGAGCCATACGTTGGGCTCTGTGCTGACAGCTCTGAGTCTGGGAGCCTGCTTAATTCTGTGTCTCCTGCTCTCGCGCGCTCTCTCTCTCTCTCTCTCTCTCTCTCTCTCTCTCTCTCTCTCTGCCCCTCCCCTGCTCATGCCCTGGATCTCTCTGTCTCTCAAAAATAAATAAACATTAAAAAAATAATAAAAAGCAAATAAATTCTGAGTAGTCAAAGATTATGGGTTCAATTAATATGGAGGAAAGGGAGAAAAATCTATTGGAGAAAATCTCTAACAATTTCTGTTACAAATTTCTCACTGTTTCTGGTGGGATCATTTATCAGCATGATTAAAGGTATATACTTTAGCTCAAGAAGGCAAAGCAGGGGCACGTGGGTGGCTCAGTCAAGTATTGGACTCTTGATTTCAGCTCAGGTCATGATCTCCAAGTTGTGAGATTAGGCCCTGAGTATGGCTCTGTGCTGGGAACGGAGCCTGCTTAAGATTCTCTTTTTCCCTCTCTCTAACCATCCCCCACTCATTCTCCCTCTCTCTCTCTCTCTTAAAAGAATGAGTAAAAAAAAAAAAAAGAAGGGGGGGGCACTTGGGTGGCTCAGTTGCTTGAGCGCCCCACTCTTGGTTTCAGCTCAGGTCACAATCTCACGGGTCGTGGGGTTGAGCTCTGCACTGAGATTCTCTCTTTCTTCTCTCTCTCTGCCCCTCCCTTGCTTGCATGCACTCTCTCTCAAAAAATAAATAAACATTAAAATAAATAAATAAAATAAAAACTAAATGAGTCATTAAGAAGGCAAAACATACATTTCTTCGGAAGAATGCCCAATGCTTACTAGGAAAACAAGGTCTTAATTTTTGGTTAACTACAGTTCAAACAGATGCAGTCTGTAAATGTAGAAATTTCCTTTTAAATGTTACCTGTTGAGTGTGAAATATTAGAAATATAAAACAGGGGCGCCTGGGTGGCTCAGTCGGTTAAGCCTCCGACTTCGGCTCAGGTCAGATCTCACGTTCGTGGGTTCTAGCCCCGCGTCAGGCTCTGTGCTGACAGCTAGCTCAGAGCCTGGAGCCTGCTTCTGGTTCTGTGTCTCCTCTCTCTATCCCTCCCCCTCTCATGCTCTGTCTCTCTGTATTAAAAATAAGTAAAACATAAAAAAAAAAAGAAATATAAAACAGATCTACTGTTGTCACCAGCCTCATTGTTTTTGTTGCACTCTGTATTCTAGTCATATGAACCTTATTTTTGTTTCTTGAGAGACTTACACTGCTTCCTATTTTAGGACTCATAAAAGCTGTGCTTTTTGCCCTCTTCATCTTCCTCACCTCTACCCTTCCTTCAGATTCCTACTTAAATTCATATCTGTGGGTGTGTCTACCCCAACCTCAACAGACCACTTATGTACTCCATGGCATTCTTTTCCTCTGAGACACTCAGCACAATGGTATTAAAATGATTAATTACATAATTATACATTTAATATTTGTCATCCCCACTTGATATATACTCCATGAAGACAGAAATTGTTGCTCTGGTGTTTGGAACGTTAATAGGCACTTGGTAAATATGTGTTGAATGAATGACTGAAGTAGAATAAATTTAAAATTTAGGAGTTGCATGAAAGCACCTAATAATGAAATAACTTTAAAATAAAAACTAGGGGGGCACCTGGATGGCTTAGTCAGTTGAGCATCCTGCTTTGGTTCAGGTCATGATCTCACGGTTCGTGGGTTCGAGCCCCGTGTCGGGCTCTGTGGGGACAGCTAGCTCAGAGCCTGGAGACTATCTTCAGATTCCGTGTCTCCCTCTCTCTCTGACCCTCCCCTGCTCACACACACACACACACACACACACACACACACACACACTCTCTCTCTCTCTCTCTCAAAAATAAACAAAATATTAAAAAAAATAAATAAAAACTAGGGGCGCCTGGGTGGCTCAGTGGTTAAGTGGCCGACTTTGGCTCAGGTTGTGATCTCGCAGTTTGTGGGTTTGAGCCCCACGTTGTGCTCTGTGCTGACAGCTCAGAGCCCAACATGGGGCTCGAACAAACCGCAAGATCATGACTTGAGCCGAAGTCAAACGCTTAACTGAAGTCAGATGCTTAAGTGACAGCCACCCAGGTGCCCCAATTATAAGGATTTTTAATAATATAAATAAGTTCTAATGATGGAGGCTTGCAGTTTAAAAGTGACACTTATTTTGGGCACCTGGGTGGCTCAGTTGGCTGAGTGTCTGACTCTTGATTTTGGTTCAGGTCATGATTCTAGGACCATGCTGAGCATGAAGACTGTTTGAAATTCTCTCTCTCTCTCTGCCTCTCCCCCATCTCTTGCACACACATGCGTGCTCTCTCCTTCTCTCTCTCTCTCTAAAAAAAACCCACTAGGCTATTCATAGGAAAGATGTTCATAATACATTAAGTTATTTATTTATAATGCACATATCTATAGTTTTATAAAATGAAAATCTATATGTGCAAGTATATGTGTATTTATACATATATATTAATAAGAATAAAAGAAAACCTAAGTATAATGTGTTTGTGTGAAAGAGAGGGAGATCACAGGAGAACCAGGTTGTCTGGTTCATATCTCAGCTCTACCATTTATTGGCGTAGGATTTGAGAACAGTACACATAATGTGTCCAATAAATATTAGCTATTATAATATAGATATAAAAAGAGATTAAAAGTGACAGATTACACACCAGGGTGTTAGCAGTGATTATCTCTTGGGTTTTGTTTTTTAAATCTGTATTAGCATTTAAAAAAATATTTCTTTATTTTTGAGAGAGACAGAGAGAGTGTAAGTGGGGAAGGGCCAGAAAGAGAGAGGGAGACATAGAATCTGAAGCAGGTTCCAGGTTCCCAGCTGTCAGCACAGAGCCTGATGCAGGGTTCAAACCCATGAACCAGGAGATCATATCCTGAGCTGAAGTCAGATACTTAACCAACGAAGCCACCCAGGTGCCTCTGTATTAGTATTTTTTAATGTACATTTTCTATTTGGAAATGGCACTGCACAAGTTCACACAGTGGTCAAGCTCATGAGTGCTGAGTCAATAGTTCCCAGGTTAAATCACAGTTCTGCCATTTGTACCTTGCATGACTTTGAACAAGTTATTTAACTTCTCTGTGCTTCTTTACGTCATTTGCCCAACAGTCATAATAATTATACCCATCTCCTAGGACTATCGGAAGGAAGAGAAGAAAAAAAATATGTAAAGTGTTTGAAGAATAGTCTCTGTCACATACTTAGTGCTCAAAACTGTAGCCAATTTTATGTAATAAAATAAATAAAAGGTTTTAGGAAGATTATCCCTAATAGTAGTTTGGCAGTTAGATTGCTTTAGAATCTTTGATCTCTGATTTATATAAAAGTGACTTTCTTCTGTGAAGTTAGAGAAGAAATAAGGCAATGCCCTTTTCAGCTCAAGCCATTTGAAACCAGCTCCAAAGTTGTCCAATTTTGTGTTTCATCATTTTACTAGCATGAATTTAACCTGCTTTTATGTAGGCCGATGGTGTTTCAAGTTTGTGTCTTGGAGAATTATAGTTTTAAATTTGCTGGCACCAAACTCTAAAGTTAGGAAACCCTTCATAACTTGCCTCTCTTGGCTACTCACACAGCATGGTCTCTTGGTTTTCATACTGCCTCTCTCCTTGCCATTTCTGAGAGGCTCTTGCTATCCGTCCTCCTCCACGTGACCTCTACATGTCGCAATTCCCTGGGTCAGGTTCCAGGGCCTTTTTCTTTTTTTTCTACACGCTCTCGCTGTACACACTCAACGTTCCCATGGCCTCAAATCTGCATCTAGCCTAACCTCTATTCTTCGGACACATCTGTCCAACCACCTGCCTCATTTTACGTCTCTATTATGTCTCTATTTCCATCTCAGAGGTATCTCAAAGCTAACAACTCCCAAGTGGAATTATTCATTCCCCTCTCATCAGACTCCAGAACCCGCTCCTCTTTGAGTCTCCCCTACCTCATGAACCACACCACCTTCGAGCTAGCTGTCAAAGTTTCTCCTGAGGTGCCTTTCCGCTCCCTCGGCTCCCATATTCAATCAGTCCATCAGCAAGTTCAGTCATCATTTCTACTTTCAACAGATATCCGGATACTCTGCCCTTCTTGCCATCTCATCTTTGCCACCCTCCATCACGCCAATGCTCCTCACATACACAGCCAAAGTAATCTTTGAAAAACAGGGGTGCCTGGGTGGTTCAGTCAGTTAAGTGTCTCCCTTCGGCTCAGGTCATGAGCTCATGGTTCATGAGTTCGAGCCCCGCGTGGGGCTCTGTACTGACAGCTCAGAGCCTGGAGCCTGCTTCCCATTCTGTCTCCCCCTCTCTCCTCCTCCCCCATTCATACTCTCTCTCTCAAAAATAAAATAAAAAAATTAAAAATCCCAATCAATAAATAAAAACATATATTGTAGGGGTGCCTGGGTGGCTCACTGCTTAGGCATCTGACTTCGGCTCAGGTCATGATCTCACGATTTGTAAATTCAAGCCCACAGTGGGCTCTGTGCTCAGAGCCTGGAGCTTGCTTTAGAATCTGTGTCTCCCTCTCTTTCTCTCTGCTCCTCTTCCCCTCACACTCTGTCTCTTTCTCTTTCAAAAATAAATATTAAAAAATTTTTTTAAACATATATTGCATCATGTCTCTTCTTTTGCATTAGAACCCTTCGGTGACTCCCTACTGCATTTAGAATAACGTCTGTGGATATGGTCTCCATTTCAATTCCAAGTTATCGCTACCAACGTCTACAAAGCTGGACACGATCTGGCTCTTATTCACCTCATCTCCTGCCACTCTCCTCCACACCGTACTCCAGCGCATGGCAAACTATTTGTTCCCTTAGCCTAGAACTGTCCCTACTCTCTTTCTTATGCACATGGTTAGTTTCTTTTCTGGTCTCAGCTTTGCCAAGTTTTCCTGGCGCCATTAAGTAAGTCTCCTTGTTAGTCAGTGGTCCCCACTCAATGCACGGTCACCAAGACATGTCCTCCGGAGTCATCTTTGATCCATCCCTCTTCTGCTTTGCTTAGCAAATGTTTAACAAGTCCAGTTGATTCTTCATTCAAATCTGTTCTCCTTCCAGTCTCTTCCTACAGCATAGTCCAGAAACACATTACAGGGAAGTTTTGAAGGATGGACAAGATTAAAAAGGACAGAGATGGGTCCTCAGGGTGGGCTCTGCAGGAACAAAGACTAGTAGCAGAACGAGCTTGGTATTCTGTGAAAAATAAGGAGACACCAAAGCAGCTCACATTTATTTTTCTTTGCTGTGAACTTATGTTCATTTATTTTCAATATTAATCACTCAGGACTATGGCCTTTAACTTTCTGAGGAGTTTATTATCCCCTTTGAATACATGATTAGGAGTTATGAATTCTTTAAAAAAACAACAAAAAATAAGTTATGAATTCTTTTCAGAAAAATGTACATAAATACAAAATTTTGCAAATCATTTGGGAAAGGAATTCCCAGGCCAAACTGCTGCTTTAGCAGTCAGTCACCTACTGTTTGGGATATGCACAGTATTATTTGTTTTGTTTATTCAACAAATATTGGAGGCCTACAATGAGGTCAACAGCAGTTCCAGATGTTGGATATGTATACGGTGTAGAACATGATAGATACTTGTTCTTGCCTTCATGGAGCTTTCATTCTAGTATGAGAGACAGCCTTTAAACCAGAAAAAAATGATAATGTTATATAATGATAAATGTTATAAAGAAAAATAAAGGAGGGCAATGGGATAAGGGTAGATGAGGTTCTTTTAATGATGTGGTCCTCTCTGGGATGATATGTGAACAAGACCTGTAAAAAGTAAGGCAGTGGTCATGAGAAGAGATGCGAGAAAAGCATTACTGGCCATGAGAGCAGAAAGTGCAAAGGCCCAGGGGCCTTTTCTCTGCGCTAAAATATGGTCCAGGATTCTGCACATTTCTTTCTCCTATACAATTCTCCAACACAATTCTCAGAACATAGTGTGGGGTTTTCGGGTGGAAGGGCCTCCCCACTTCCCCATTTCAAACATCAAATCCAAGCCCACCGACCTTGAGCACTTCTCTGAAATACCTCTTCCGGCCCAAAACCTTAATTCATCCACCTAGGAGCCATCTCGAGCTCCTCTATTAATATGTATAAACTTTAAAAAAAGATAGTGCTTGTTTCTTTCTAAGGATGTATGCGTAAGGCAATGATTTTCTTTCTGGGGGTGTAACGCCTCTGAAGTTGAGGCAAACCGCTGCAACTCAACGCGGGAGTCTGTGCGGTGGACCCGCGCGCTTGCGCGGAAACCCCGAGCTGTTCCCGCGGAGACTACATTTCCCAGACTGCTCCGCGGGTCAGGGAGGTGCGTGAAGCGGTGTCTCCTAGGGCCCGGATTGAGGTAAGATGGCGGGTCCGCGGTGAGCTGCTTTCAGGTAAACTGCTACCTTCTCCGGTTAAAGAGTTTCTAGAAGTTAGGCAGGCTCAGAAGCTTTATGGGGAGATATTGAGGTCACCTACCTGTCGTTCGCGGTAGGATAAACTTGGTATCACCAGTCACGGTCCGTCCTGCAGAAGGTTTGGCATATGGCCGTGTGCTTTTTGAGGGGCTTCCCTCGTCCCTGGGTGGGTCACTTGGGGACCCCGCCCCCCCCCCAGTCCAAGTCTTTTGGATCTGTCTCTGAGTCCTAGTCCCGGTGCTCCTGGTAGCCTGTTCCTCAGACCGCGTGTCCACCAAGGCTCTCCGCAGCTTTTGTTTCAGGGTTGAAGTCTGGGCCAAGGAATTTACTATCCGAACTTGTCTCCCCGGAGTGAGTAATGTGACTTCCAGCTGGGTGTACTTGCCCCGGATTGAGGGGACCTAATGTGCCCCCAGGTATTTTGTTCCTTGGTTTGTGGTCAGAAAACATGGGCTTGTGTTCCGTGCATGCCATCTATAAAGCAGCGGTACAAGTGGGCAGGTAAATTGCTTGACCTCCCTGAGCCTCGGTTCTCAATGTATAAAATGGAGATGCCGACTTCACAGACGTGATAGAGCATATAATGTATAGGGAAACGGGTTGTAAGCTGTAAAAAAAAAAAAAAACACAAAAAAACCACAGTGTATGGACTCAGGGAAAGTAGTGTACCTGTATGGACCGTGCAAGGACTCGCCCTGCGTAGTTTAGTCCCGCATCTAATAAGACTGTGCGGCCTGTGTCCTGATTCCATTTGATCACTGTTGGGGGAAGGAGACCAACAGTTATCAGGCTAAATAAAAAACAAGGAATGTGGCAATGGTGAGAAGTCATTTACTTACAAAGGCCATGGAGGAGGTTGTGGTTGTTTTCCCCCATTTTACCTTGGAAGAAACAAAGGGTCCAACGTTTCCCAGTTTTATAAGTGAGTGATAGTAAAGTCCTTGTAAGCAGATCACTTAAATTTTGTGCTTTAGTTTCTTCATGAATGAAAATAAAGATACCTGTCCTGATCACTAGAGTAAAATGGTAGTGAAAGCACCTTGGAAAGTTAAAAAACCTTGTGTACATATGAGAGGGTGAAATTTTACTTGGGACTTTAGAGAGTTTACTACATGTGTTCCTCTTAGTCAGTATTTAATAGGCCCACAATAGGACTTGTTTACTATTTAATCAGAAACAATCCAACTTCAAGTGGTGTAGTAAGATCTTGCGAGAGGCACTTGAGAGGCTGTACACAGACATTAATATTACGAGGGAGGACCCTTTGTGTAGCATGTGTGAGTGACTTTCTAAGGGGAATTACGCATTTGCTGAACGCTCACTAAATGGAAAGAACTACACTAGGTGCTGAGAAGTTTGCATTTAAGAAAAATAATAATGGACATCCTTCCAAGGCTTTAGGTCTTCTATTTTGGTGATGTTCTTTGTCCTATATCACATGGAAATTGAAAGTTGTTTGAAAGTTGTTCTTGTGACTGTAGTTCTAAGTAGCGGATTTAATCTTGCTCTTACAGTGTTTCGTATATTATACTACTTTGATTTACCATAGGTAGCATTAACTTTTCTTTATCTCTTATATGTAGGGATGAAAGTAGGTATGCCTGGAAGCAGATTTTAAAAGCAGTTTCTCTTCAGATCATCTTTCACACCACCTGATAAGCCTCTTGAGTCACCATGGTATTAGCAGCAGTGAAACGGGCAATATCACACAGAACTTTCTGGAGACATTTCTTTCCGATTCAAAGTGAGATTTCTTTTTTTAATGTTTAAAAAGTTAGAAATTTTCCAAATATTATAGAAATCCTGTTCACTTTAGAAAATTTAAAGTGTTTCATTATTAACCTCCAAAAAAGTGTTTAGTTATTGTATATGCCTCTTAATAGCAGGAATGTTTGCAATAATGGAAAAGGGGAGAAAGTCTAAATGTCTGCCAACGGGGGATAGACAAATTATGGCGTATCTTTACTACGAATATCATACAGCCGTTACCAACATGAAAAGATCTCTAAATAGGAGGGGGTAAAAGTGTGTCACAGAACACTATCTATTGTATGATCCCATTAGTGCATTTTAAAGATGACCTACCATATATGCGTGTATGTGTATGTGTAAGTACAGAGTAAAAGATGTGGACCCAAAACATTATCTGTGTAGGCCACTACTGAGATTTAGCTGAGGGCAAGTGAGGGATTGACAAAGAGGAACTTTCTCTGGTTTGAATCACTTACGTTTGCTCTGTTTTTACATGTTACTTTTTTAGTAGTACTTAAAATTAGTAAATAAAGGGCAACTTTACAATTCCATCCTATAATATTGCTAATAGTTTTGATTTCAGTTTGTGTTTTCTATGTACTGAGCCACTTAAAAAATATATTTATGCATAATATAAAAATATTTTATATATTATAATACATAAAATGTTTATAATTTATAGGGGCACCTTGCTGACTCCGTGGGTAGAACATGCAACTTTTAGTCTTGGGGTCATGAGTTCAAGCCTCATGTTGGGCAAAGAGCTTACTTTTAAAATTTTATAATTTATATAATATATAATCTGTACCTTTCTTTTCTAAAGAAATGTGGATGGTCTAATGTCTTCTTCAAAGCCTATTAATACATGTTTGATAGTCAAAACATTGACCCATATAAATAGACTGTTAAAGTTTTATTTTCCAACTGGTCTTGCTTTTATGCTCCTTTCTTCTGTCTGTGAACTCTCTTCTTCCATTTCTAAAACAGACCTAGAGTGTTACAGTAGGTTTGTATTTTCATCTTTAGCTATGCTAGCCAACTTTTTTACACATCTCTAGCTGACCTTAATCTCTTCCTTCATGTTTCTTATTTATTGCAATTTGTAATTGAACATTGGTTTATTGAGTTGAGGGAAAGAGTTGAAGACTAGGGTAAAAACTGAGTAGAAGTGTAATACGCCAAGTAAATGGAGGAGGAGATTGCGAAGAGACTTTAGATATAAACTAAGATCAGAATGAGAACAAAACAAAACTCTAGTCTGCTCTTGATTACTTAGGAGAATTTTAGTTGAGAATTGGGAAGAGTCCTCTGCTGTTTATCCTCCCCTTTGCCCAGACTAGAACCCAGCTGATGGGAAATCAGACCTAATCCATTTTTCCCTGGTCCATGTCCTGAAAGAGCAATTAGCCCTCACTGAGGTTAGTCTGAAATGTGAGCATTTTGTTTAAGAAAAGTTAATTTTGAACAATTTATTTTGTATTTCATCCTTAACACTCCCCCTTTGTGAACTGTGCACTTGGTCTCATAAAAGTTATTTATTTATTTATTTATTTATTTATTTAACAGAGTTTTTTAGAATACCTAAATACTTCATGTTCTTTCTTACCTCGGGTCCTTAGTACTTGTAACTCTCTGCAAAGATCATTGTGCTCAACCCCTACCAACTAACTCCTCCTTTTCCCTCCATCCTTCAGAGCACTTTAGGCATCATTTCCTCTGGAAAGGCATTCTTAAACCAGCACAGTCCTGTTTCGTAAACTGTCAGTGTGCCCCACTCCCAGTGCTTACCCGTCCTAACAGGGCTTATTGTTTAGACTGGAATTGTTTGTTTGTGCTAGAATTGTCTCTCACCAGACTTGTACCCATTTTGAAAGCAGGGAATAGATCTTGTTGAATCCCTGGTCTCAAGTACAGCTCTGTTTCCTAGTAAATGCAATAAATGTTGGCTGAATGAGTGACACCAGCTTTACATTTATGTGAGAACATATGCTGAAGTTAACTAAATCCATTTTACTGCTTGGGGTTTTTGCAGATGGAGCTTTATATTGTGTTTGTCATAAATCAACGTATTCTCCTCTTCCAGATGACTATAATTGGTATGTATTTAAATTCAGTTGAAAAAAATAACAGTCTGTTTTATTTGATTTAATTTTTTCCCTCCTTTTGTTATTTTCTGCTTTCTTTTCTGATTATTCTTCCTTTAATTTTGTGTTTAAAAATTATTTCACTGGTCTTATTTACCCAGTATCTGGGCTTATAAATGTTTTAAATAAAAATCATTATCATTGTGTTTCAGTGAATACTTAATTTGTTGTAAGACAGACATGTCAGAAATACTATCTTTTATTCCAAAACATTCCTTAGCTTTATGGAAAAGTTAATTTTTATAGTTTTTTTCTCTTGTGGTTCATATCTATTAGCTTAAGCAGTTATTTATCTTTTGTTTGATGTTGAATAATCCTAAATTACAAATAATTTAATGCAGTCACAGTTTATTAGGTTTTGAATAAATTCTAGTCACTGCGCTAAGAACTAGGAATAACATGAATAAGATGTTGGCTTTTTTTCTCTGCAGAAGAGTCTGATGTACAGAAACCGCAATATATTTTCTTAAGCTGTGTTGTTTTTATTGCAAATTTCAGTAAAAATATATGTTTTTCCCTCTTGACGCTATAGTTTGAGTTTTAAGTGTATATTTAGTAAGTATAAGTACTAAAATAGTGATGAGATTAGACTAAGTAATAGGTAATACTTTATAAACCTGAAAAGATTCAGTCTTATAAGCCTTTTTTTAAATTAAAAAAAAATTTTTTTTTAATGTTTTATTTATTTTTGATACAGAGAGAGACAGAGCATGAGAGGGGGAGGCGCAGAGAGAGAAGGAGACACAGAACTGGAAACAGGCTCCAGGTTCTGAGCTAGCTGTTAGCACAGAGCCTGACGCGGGGCTCGAACCCACAAATGTGAGATCTGACCTGAGCCGAAGTCGGAGGCTTAACTGACTGAGCCACCCAGGCGCCCCAGCATTTTGTATTATGTAAAACTCTGTTCTTCATCAAAAATCATTTGATAGATTCAGTGTTCATTATAGTCGTGTTATTCCATCTTAAAATCGTGGTGAAACAACCTGATCCCTTATGCTGCGTTAGCTAAAATACATTGTAGTGTTTAATTGCCGCTCTGGTTCAAATCTGCTTGGTATTGAAATCCTAGAGACTTAAAAATTTACAGAGGTGTGGAGAACACGTAAGGTTAATGAAAGCTGAAATTTGTTCTCTTTAGAATATATATGGATCTAAGTACGATAGTAGTTGTTATGGTCTTTGAAAAACTAGCTTGGTCAGTTGGTACCTGAATGAGATCTAGGCAGAGCATTCCTGGAAAAACTATTTGGAGGAATATTGCCCCAAATGTGTTTTTCTGAGAGATGTTAATGGAGGAAAGGGATAGTATTCAGTAATTACCAAATTTATTTGACCTTAGAATTCTATGGGAGGCTTCTTAGAGTTGTACTGTGCCACTAAAAAAGTGCTCAACTACAATCTTTATGGTTAGAAATTCAGGTGATCCTTTGCCTTGAAGATTATTTACTTAGCTGATCTTTAGCTTTAATAATTCAACCAAGTATTTCTTACAGCTTTTTGAAGGTAGTTTTTAGATAAGGAAAAAAAGTTCTAATAATGGTGATGAGTAAACATGAAGATCTCTTCCAAGGATTTGGACAGTCTGCAAATAAATAATCTGAAGAATAATTCAGATATACTAGTGGGTAACGCATTACAGGTTTGTTGTGGTTAAGCTGACATATTTGGTGGGGTGGTTGACTTGTCCTCCAGGATGTGGGTTCTAGGTACCATAGCATCATTCTTTAGGGGTTTAGGATTAATTACTTTTATCTTTGAAAAAATCATTCTGCCTTGAATACTGTATAACTCTGTTTCCAAAACATCGTTCTTTTTTAGCAAAGTAGAGCTTGCTTTGACATCTGATGGCAGGACCATAGTATGCTACCACCCTTCTGTGGACATTCCATACGAACATACAAAAGTACGTATGAGAAAACCTCTTGTAATTTTTAATTTGCTGTTAGAAATATTCATACTAGGGGCGCCTGGGTGGCTCAGTTGGTTAAGCCTCTGGCTTCGGCTCAGGTCAGATCTCACATTTGTGGGTTCGAGTCCCGCATCAGGCTCTGTGCTGACAGCTAGCTCAGAGCCTGGAGCCTGCTTCTGGTTCTATGTCTCCTTCTCTCTCTGCCCCTCTCCCTCTCATGTTCTGTCTCTCTCTGTATCAAAAATAAATGAAACATTAAAAAAAATACTCATATTTCCTTACAGGATCCAAAGAGAATAGAACTTTGATTTCCTTTATTTGATTAAGATCTTTTTTGTTTTTTTAATTTTACTATTTCAATTTTTCTCATTTCTTTTCCATCTTCTTTCTCTAAAAGCTTTTTTCTGTACACAAAGCGAGTCATTTAAATGCAATCATAACATCAATTTTCTGGTCTAACATCTGGTAGATTTTTTTTTTCAGTATAAATTTATAAAACACATTGCCCCATATTACCTTATATTGTGATCTCATAAGTCATGAAACACCGTATTTTAGAATACTTTTTATATTGAATTGGTTCTAATAATCCTTTTAATGTTTGGTGAATTTCCTTTTTTTTTCCAGTTAGCTTTTTCTAATGGGACAACATGGGCATATATTTTAAGGACTAGTTTAATTTTTTCCATAGTTCTTTAAAAGCCACGCACTAAGTAGAGAAGGTTTTATTTTTGTTTTCAGTACGATTTATTAAAAAGTTTTTTTAATTTTTTTTTTTTTCAGAGAGAAAGATAGAGCGTGAGCAGGGGAGGGGCAGAGAGAGGGGGAAACAGAATCTGAAACAGGTTCCAGGCTCTGAGCTATTAGCCCAGAGCTCTATGTGAGGCTGCAACTCACCTTGGCAAGATTATGACCTGAGCTGAAGTCGAACATTTAATCGACTGAGCCACCCTGGCGCCCCTCAATACAATTTATTTTAGCCTGACCCAAGTCTTTTTGTTATTTTATATTTATTTGAAATGCTTTCTCCCATGTTTTTAAGCCTTCTTTTTAACATATTTGATAATGTCTGGTTTGCCTTTTGAGGAGAAAATAATTAGATAATTCAAATCATGCTGTGATGCATCTAATTGTACCTATTTTAAAAATCATCATTAGGGTCAGAATACTGGTTGATTAATAGATTAATGTTTTTTGCTAGTTTTTATTACCTTTTTTACCTCACCATTTCGTCTGCCTACTTTATACTGCTTTATATTCTAGCCAGATATCATAGGCGATAATCCAGTACCTCTTTTATTTCATTTTTTGGGGCAATGTGTGTCTAGAAAATAGGTGTAAGTCACTGACTTTAGCTTGTAAAGGCTCCAGCTCATGCTACATTGTGCTCTCCTCTGTTGTTATTTTGAATTATATTTCTGGTTATGTGCTTTATCTCTGTTTAGCAGTTCTACCAAGACCATGACTGCAGAGTCATTTCTCAACATCAGATTCTCATCCATATATGGTTTTTTACGTCCCTGAGACTGACACTTTTCCTTTCTTTTCTAAATCTCAAAACTTTCCACTGTATTTTAGAACTTAACATTATCATTAAAATCTCTCATCATGTTAACTTCTTTCAGAATTTTGCCTTCACCTCTGGCTCCACCAGAAACCTGGCTGGACCCTGGGGTGATTGCTTTGCCAGCAATTTTTTTAAGTAGTTGATGTTTTATTCCCTATTCCCTTTTACTACTGGACCTCCAGGGGAAGTACATGTCTCTATTAGCTCCTTGTTGGCATAGCCTGACCATTTTCTCTCTTCCGTAACAATTTCTAGCTTTGTAGTTTTCATAGGCAGTTCTTTTCAGTGGCTGATTTAGTGGCAAATTTCAAAAGTCAAATTTGAAAATCCTTAAGAGAAACAAGGGAAATTCAGGATGATAGTTCTGAATGTTCTTTAAAGTTGACATTCAGTTTTATTTTAGTTTTCCCTTTTACTGAAACATTCACATATCCTTTCTTTGAATTTTGATCAAGGAGATCAGATTCTACCTAAAAATCGATTCTGAGTCAGCCAGAGGCGCTTAGTATAGACTTTGAAGAATCCATTAATTCTAATGTCTTTTATTTATGTGCCTGGAAAAGAAGTGCTTTTAATCACAGAAAGCAGAGAGAATTTGTGATATATTAGAGTCGAGCCTGCTTGGGAATAGGAAGAAAGACCATGAACATTCATTACCACTTGTAAACAACCTAACTTTTGATAATACTAAAAACATTTAATCTTTAGCAGCAAGTATAGGAACCTAAAGGAAAGAAAACTATTATAGGCTCTACCCCTGTGTTTGAGGGTCTGATAGTAACTTGCAAAGATACTAATATTTTACTTAACATATGCATAATGATCCTTTGAAATTACTTTAAATGTCTAAGGAGAGCTTTTTTTTAAAATTATAAATTTAATTTAAATTCTTCTGTTTGAAGCCTTAAAAGAAATCTTAGTAGCTACCAACCATTACTGAACTCTTAAGAGTACCAGGGACAGAGACATCTGGGTGGCTCAGTCAGTTGAGAATCTGACTTTGGCTCAGGTCATGATCTCAGGGTTCGTGAGTTTGGGCCCTACCTCGGGCTCACTGCTGTTAGTGCAGAGCCCGCTTCAGATCCTCTGCCCCCCTCTGTCTCTGCCCCTCCCCTGCTCATGTGTATGCTCTCTCTCTCTCTTTCAAAAATAAACACTAAAAAAAAAGTACTAGGGACACCTAAGCATACTGTATATTATTATTTCATTTAATCATCAAGGCTTTATTGGGTAGATATTATTTCTCTGACTTTACAGAAATGGAAATTAAGGGCTTAATAACTTGTTCAAGGTCAGGAGCTAGTAAGTGGCGGAATTAGAGACCAAAGCTCAAGTCCTTAACTTCTTTTATTATTCTACTTCCTTATTTCCTCCTACACTAAGTAAGTGGTTCCTTATTTCTACTTACCTCAAATTGTTACTGGTGAGGCTAATTTGAAGGCGTTTCATAATCTGGTTTCTCAAGATCCATAGCTTATCCCTATTGTGTTTTCCTACCTACTTTCCTTTACTTGTAATATTTGATATCCTTTGTAGAATACATTCTGTACTCTGTCAAGGTTCTGACTTGGCTCCTGTTCTCTTTCTCACTAATAATCTTTGTTACTTTGCATTTCTTTAGTACTAAGTCAATTGTGTCACCTTCATACCTTTATATATTGCTTAAAAATTTTCTTTAAATGTTTTATTTATTTTTGAGACAGAGACAGAACATGAGTGGGGAGGGGCAGAGAGAGAGGGAGACACAGAATTGGAAGTAGGCTTCAGGCTCTGAGCTAGCTGTCAGCACAGAGCCCGATGCGGGGCTTGAACCCATGAACGTGAGATCATGACCTGAGCCGAAGTCTGAGGCTTAACCGACTGAGCCACCCAGGTGCCCCTATATTGCTTTTTAAAGAAGTCTTATTTTGTCATGTGCATATATCAAATAAATATAAGTATGTGCTGTAATATTATACAATGGTAGAATGTTGTAGTTGACATTAATAGTGTATGAATGTGAAGACTTTTATGTTTGAATTGTTTCCTTTCTGGTTGTAAATTCAGATTTTCATTGTATTGTAATACTATAATGCATACATATGGTATTTATAAAGCAAGGCAATGTTTCCACCTTGTGATACATACAGTATCATTTAATATTTAAAATATGCATGACTTTCCAAAACGATTTTTTTGAAAGAGTGCACTTACAAGTGGGGGAGGGGCTTAGGGAGAGAAAGAGAGAATCACAAGCAGGCTCCACACCCAGCATAGAGCTCCATCAACTCAGGGCTCGACCTCACGACCATTTGATCATGACATAAGCTGAAATCAAGAGTTGGATGCTTAACTAACTCAGCCATCCAGGCGTCCCACAAGACCGTGATTGAGGATTTAATGAGCTACTATTACTGATGGGAATATGTCATATCACTCATAATGTGTTGTAGAGGAGATAAGATTTTAGTAAATGATATCTTTGGTTAAAAAACTTCTCAAGTTACCATAAAGCATCCTTTGATGACCTTTCAGTCACATAAATGAAAACATTGAAATTTTTAAAATTTCCTTTGGATATAAGAATTACCATTTCAATGAAATGTTTTTCATTGTGGGGCGCGTGGGTGGCTTAATTGGTTAAGTGTACAACTTCAGCTCAGTCATGATCTCACGCTGTGAATTTGAGCTGCCTGACTCTTGACAGCTCAGAGCCTGGAACCTGCTTCAGATTCTGTGTCTCCCTCTCTCTCTGCCCCTCCTCTGCTTGCACTCTGTCTCTCTATCAAAAATAAACTTAAAAAAAATTTAAATATGTTTTTCATTGTATTTCACTTTAATGATATGCAGGGTTAGAGACTATAAACTTTTTTAAAAATGTTTATTTTTGAGAGAGACTGAGACAGAGCATGAGTGGGGGAGGGGCGAGGAGAGAGGGAGACACAGAATCGGAAGCAGGGTCCAGGCTCTGAGCTGTCAGCACAGAGCCCGTTGCGGGGCTCGAACTCTCACAAATGGCAAGATCATGATCTGAACTGAAGCTGGGCGGTTAACCGACTAAGCCACTCAGGTGCCCTGAGACTGTAAATTTTTAAGTTAAAAAATAATGGGTCCAATTTATAGTTTTAGGAAATAGAAATCAGGATAATAAGTACTTTATTATTGGGGGAAAGTAACATTAAATAAAAACTTTATTATTGGAAAAGAAACCCAAAACTTGATATGAGAGGAAAAATATTTCTTCTTTAATGATTAATGCAACTAAGTGAAATCCTGTTCTGCAAACTTACTTATGTACCTTGAGTTACTGTAATAGATGCCTGAATATGGTAATTGTTGTACTGTAAGCTCAATCTAAGGCTGGCTAACATTCCTACTTATTACTTTGTAGCCTATCCCACGGCCAGATCCTGTGAATAATAATGAAGAAACACATGATCAAGTGCTGAAATCCAGATTAGAAGAAAAAAATGAACACTTTGAGCAAGGACCTATGATAGAACAACTTAGCAAAATGTTCTTCACTACTAAGCACCGTTGGTATCCTCGTGGACAGTGAGTTCTATTTCCTTTAACTCCCACTCGACGACTAAAAGAATACGTAACTTTTCTTGCATTAACAAACTTCCAAGACTGTATTCTGCATGAGGAAATTAACATCCAGTATGATCACCTACTAAATTGTATTTTTAGGTGTACATATAGTGTAGCTGAAATGACATAGTACTTTTTTCTTTTACTTTAGTGGGGGAATTTAAGCTTTCAGTGCATTTTAGAAGAATTCTTGAAACTTTTTCTATTCTGTGATACAGTCATTTGCTATATTGTTTTTATTCATCCTCCTGCCAAATAATTAATTTTGTCCTTGGCCCTTTATCTGTTTATTTAACAGATTTCAAGTTATCATGTAAAAAATTGGGGTACAGCAAATGATTGGGCAGTGTATGTGGTCCTTAGTTCTTTTAGAAGCCGTTGTCCCTCTCTTTGCTAGTACTCAGACTTTATTACACGGATTTTTTTTTTTTACCTCCTGTCTATCTCTGGCCTTAGTTTTTTTTTTTCTCCTTTTGATTCTTCTTTCTTTTATATCTACCTTACTCCCTACCAAAACTAAGAGGTGACTGTTTTTAATCATTTATGTTTGAGCGAACTTTGTTCTTACTCAGTTACCAGTCACTCAGTAACTGAGCACATTTTATGACAGGACATGCTTACACAATTAATGAATATACATATATCTACCTGCTCTACTAAGTGCTGGGAGGTCACAGATACAATCCTTATTTGTAATTTGTTTATAGTCAGGGGAGAAGATAAACAAAATCGAGTGTTTGAGCCTTGAAGAATGGTCAGGGGTTAGCCATGAGGAAGGCTGAAAAGTCTCTGCAGGCAGAGAGAAGAGGATGTCAGAGAGAATGCTGAGGAAGGAAATTGCAAGTAGTTCAGCATGGATGGGATCCAGAATAGGAGGGAATATAGGAAGGGTCTTATGAAGGATTTTTGTATTGTGCTGAGGAGTTTAGATTTTATTTTCATTGTCAGATTTTAAGAAGAAAGGTTTATGGATTAAAAAATCATTAAGTGTTGGTAGAGGGGCACCTGGGTGGCTCAGTGGGTTAAGCATTCAATGTCAGCTCAGGTCATAATCTCAGTCTGAGTTTGAGCCCTGCATTGGGCTCTGTGCTGACAGCTCAAAGCCTAGAGCTTGCTTCGGATTCTGTGTCTCCCTCTTTCTCTGCCTCTCCTCCTTGTGCTCTGTCTCTGTTTCTCAAAAATAAACATTAAAAAAAAACCATTCACTGGGTTCTTTATTGGATAAGGTGGTATATGGAAAGCTTAGAGTCAGGGGGACCTATTTGGAAACTATTATTATAATATTCTAGGTGAAATTTGTTGAAGATCTAAATGAAGGGACCAGCAATGGGAATAGAAAGGGGGAAAATAAAAGAAAAAACTATGATAAAAGGAGGAAGGAGGAAAATAAACAAATTTTAATTAACACTGCACTAGGTCACTGATTAGGCATGGGAAGAGACAGGTGGCCTGTCAGGTTTCAGACGGAGGCGTTTGGGTGGATTCTGGTGCCATTGATACCCTTGGGGAAACAGGTTTGACAGTGAGAAAGATGAACCCCTTGTTGACATACCGAGTCTGAGTGCAGTGGATCCAGCTGGTAGGGAGCAATTCTGAAAGCAAATGAATGTATGGATCTGGAGCTTGGCTTCCTTTTTTAGTTTCTCTTTAGAAGGTCCTTCCTTTTCCTTAGTTAAGTTGGAGATTCGTTGGGGCTTTCTCTCATACTCCGTGTCTTGCTGAAAGTCATTCTAAGAGCTTTAATTACATTCATTATATAGATGACATGCAACTTGCTCCATTATATATTTTTTTCTTTCCTTGATCTTATTCCCAGTTTTTCGTAGAAATTTCAAACTAGGTATCTTGTCCAAAGTTTAAATTCATTATAACAAAAACACAGCTCTTCTTTTCTGTCTTAAAACAGCTCCTCTCTTAATAATCATTCTATAATGTGATATTGTATATGATAATAATCATTCTGTGATATTTCTGTGTCAATTTCTTAAGAAGAGATTTGTAGTATTTTGGCCACCATGGTGTTTTTCAATTTCTGCTTCTGTTTTTTCTTTTTCTTTTTTTTTTAAGTTTTGGGGCGCCTGGGTGGCCAAGTTGGTTAAGCGTCCAACTTCACCTCAGGTCATGCTTTCACGGTTTGTGAGCTTGAGCCTGGCATCAGGCTTCGTGATTCTGACAGTTTAGAGCCTGGAACCTGCTTCGAATTCTGTCTCCTTCTCTCTCTGCCCCTCTCTGGCTCACACTCCGTGTCTCTCTCTCTCTCTCTCTCAAAAATAAACATTTAAAAAATTAAAGTTTATTTATTTATTTTGAGAGAGAGAGGGCATGAGGGAGGGGGTGAGAGAGGAGAGAGAGAATCCCAAATCCATGTGGGGCTCAATCCCACAACCGTGATCTCATGACCTGAGCTAAAATCAAGAGTTGGACACTTGACTGACGGAGCCACTTAGGCATCCCAACCTGCTTCTGTTTTATATCCTCTTCTTTGGTTTTTCTTTTCTTATTTGTTACCCACTTTGTTTCTACACTCTTTCTGAGTTTTTTCCTGTCTTTGTAATTATAATTAAGGGTAAGTGGAAACAAATTAATAAACCATTTCTTAGCCCCATTTCTAAGTCATTACTGTATTCTAAGATTTCTTTCCATGATTCATAATGTCGCTCATGTTTATTTTTTATTTTGTCTCATTATCCAGATATTTTAGTTGAGGCCCTATCTCGAAATTCTTCTGTAATGGCTTTCACTACCTCTTTTCTCCCTGCGTGTTCCATACTGCTGTAATCTTTCACCAACTTTAACAAAATCAGTATAGTTATGAAAATTCTTTAAAGGGCACTTGAAGAGGACAAAATTGAAGGCAAGAGAACCATTACAGAATCTTAAAACCATGAATGTTATTCTCATACTTTTATGTCTAGTATCTCCCCTATATTTTATCTTAATATGTAATTATTGCTAATTAGCTTTTGATTGCTAATTAATTTGATCTTATGGTATGTCTTTTCCCATCAGGATTACTAGGCTCTGTGCAATTGTAAGCAGATTTTAATTAGATGCAACTGATTATCCCAATATCTCTCCTAATAGTTTAATTTTTTTTTAATGTTTATTCTTGAGAGAGACAGACACGAGTGGGGAGGGGCAGAGAGAGACGGAGACACAGAATGTAAAGCAGGCTCCCGTCTCCAAGCTGTCAGCACAGAGCCCAATGTGGGGCTCAAACCCACAAACTGCAAGATCATGACCTGAGCCAAAGTTGGATGCTTAACTGACTGAGACACCCAGGCTCCCCTCTCCTGATAGTTCAGCAGAAAAACTTCAGATACTAGCTTATATATTTGAAGAAAATTTTTACCTATAGGCCTTGTCCTTGTGTGATGCATCATCTTTCAGAATTTTAAATAAGCTAAGGTATGATGACTAATCATTCACCTATTATTTATTTGCTATCTAAATATTTTGGATTAATGTAAGCCATTTCTCAGGTGTTGATTTCTAGATGTCATTGAGCTCTTCTTAAACATTAGACATGTAGAGAAGGATATTTTATGATATATTTCACAATTTTTAGGTTATGGCAATCAAAAGACTGGGACCCATTATGAATTTAATAATTGGGTGTACAGTATCTTTTTAAATAAGTGTCTAATAACAGATATAAAATGCTTGTTTATTTTTCAACAATGCATTATTTTAAAGTGTAAAATAGAAATTTTCTTTATACTTACACATGTCCTGTACCCCACAGGTAAGCACTATTGAACTCTTCTTATATGAATAGACCTATCTCATTCTATACTGAATATTATGCTTTTTATGTTTTGTTGTTGTTGTTTTTTGAGAGACAGAGAGAGACAGTGCGAGCAGGGGAGGGTCAGAGAGAGAGGGAGGTACAGAATCTGAAGCAGGCTCCAGGCTCTGAGCTAGCTTTCAGCACAGAGCCCAACACGGGGCTCGAATCCATGAACTGTGAGATTATGACCTGAGCCAAAGCTGGACGCCTAACCGACTGAGCCACCCAGGCACCCTGATACTGTGCTTTTTTAAACTCTAGTAAAGTAAAACTCTTTTCTGAGTGTACAACATTGTTTGAAAGGAGGCTGGACTTACTCAAATCCTCTTCCCTCTGCTAGGTACTAGCTGTTGATTTATTAAAGAAAATGGAAATAATGCCTAATTTGCCTGGTGGTTTTTAAAAATTAATTAATTTAATTCCAGTAGGATTAATGCAGTGTTATGTTAGTTTCAGGATATGTATAGTGATTCAACAATTCTGTACATTACTCAGTGCTTATCATGATAAATGCAGTCTTCTGTCTGCTTTATCTATTTCATCTGTTTGTCCCCGCCCTCCACCTCCCATCTGGTAACCATCAGTTCTCTGTGTTTAAAGAATCTGTGTTTTGGTTGTCTCTTTTTCTTTGTTCATTTGTTTTGTTTCTTAAATTCCCTGTAATGAGTGAAATTATATGGTATTTCTTTCTCTGACTTCTTTCACTTAGCAATGTATATCCTCTAGATCCATCTAGGTTGTTGCAAATGGCAACATTTCATTCTTTTTTATGGTTGAGTAATAGTCCATTGGAATATATATGCCACATCTTCTTTATCTACTCTTCTGTATATACATAGACATTTGGGTTGCTTCCATATCTTGGATATGTTAAGTAATGTTGCAATAAACATAGGGGGGCATAGACCTATACAATTAGTATTTTCATATGCTTTGGGTAAACACTGAATGGTGGTTTTAAGATAAAGTATGTAATTTAAGCACCTGGCATGTAATATATGCTCAGTGATAATATAGTAATGACAATTATTAATATTGTCTTTTACTTAATAGTTTTCCTCTTAACTCTTTTTTAAAGCATCTTTTTTTTTTTAATTAAAAAAAATTTTTTAATATAACACAACTTATTTTTTTAACATATGCAGTTACTTTCTGTCATTTACAATACAGTAGTTACAATGAAACTCCAAACAGAAAAGCAAAGTAAAAAATCAAAACCCCCACTTCTATTTCATGTAATTAGACTTATACAGAAATTAGAAGGTTAAGTACCAACTAGTTAATCACCTAATTTCACAGTTATCCGAAGTGGCGATCGTTATATAACAGCTTATCTATGATACATTCAAGATACATGATATAATTTATTACTTGCCCATAAGCTACAACACAGCCTGCTTAATACCTTTCCTTAAATTCCACCTCTATACTACAATATACTTGAGGTCCATGCAAAAAAGTAGCTACCTTTTATATAGGAAATGGATGATTAAGTCTTTAGTGCTGTAAAAGCAACTTCATTTAAACATAACCACCCCCACCACCAAAAAAAGAAGAGGGAAAAAAAAAGTAAAATAATAAGGAAAAAACCCAAGACACACTCCCTAGGGGGAAAAAACCCAAAAAACCCAGCATGTAATTTTTGTCCTTGACAGAATGTATTAAATAAGCAAACACCACCAACAAGCAAAACAAGTACTACAATGTAAAAATATTAAAAAAATGATAACCCTCTCACATGCATAAATGAAAGATTGCACACAAAGAACTCACATCTTTTCAAGCTTCAATAGTATATATTCTGCTACTATGGTTTAAATACTGCATAAAGCATCTCTTCTTAGATAAATTCTTTTGGGGTATAATTTATATACACTGGTTTTAAGTATACACTGTGATGAGTTTTGACAAATTTATATACAATTGTATAATTACTACCACAAGCAGAATAAAGACTATTTCATCACCCAGCAAGTTCTGTCATGCTCTTTTGCAGTCAGTGTCTTCCCTTTAATCCCCACCCCTGGCAGTCACTCATCTCTTTCCTATCACTTTTTAAAATTTCCTGAATTTGTAGAATTTCATGTTTTGCCCTTTCTAGAATTTCATGTAAATGGAATTATACAGTCTGGAGCCTTTTGTGTGTGGCTTGTTTCACTTAATACAATGCTTGTGAGATTCATCTTTGTTATTGTGTTACCAGTAGTTTATCCCTTTTTATTTTTCAATAATATTCTCTTTTATTAATAGACCACAGTTTGCTTATTCACCAGTTAATGGACATTTTGGATTCTTTGCAGTTTTGGGCTATTATGAATAAAGCTGCATAAATGTTCAAATACAGGTCATTGTATTGACATGTTTTCATTTCTCTTGGGTAAATACCTAGGGTAGGATTAGTTGGTCATAGGCTAAGGACCTGTTTAAATTCATAAGAAACCATCAAAGCAGTTGAACCATTATTTATTCCTACTGACAGTTCTGGTGTTCCACACCCTCCCCAACACTTGGTATTATTAGTCCTTTTAGTCCTTCTGTTGGGAGAGTAGTAATATTTCACTGTGTTTTAAATTCATGTTTCCCTACTGCTAATGATTTTTAGCATCTTTCCCGTGCTATGGGCCATATGTACATTTGGGAGGGTTTCTGTTTGAGGCGTGGGGGTTTGTTTGGGGTTTTTTTGGTGAAATATCTATAAAAAGGTTTTGACTATTTTTAAAAAGCAGATTAATTGTCTCATTATGGTATAAAACTTATGGATCAAAGTCCTTTGTGAGATATATGTCTTGCAAATATTTTTCTGTGTGGCTTGCTTTTTCATTTCTTTAATAGTATCTTTTGAAGATCAGAAATGTTTAAAATTATGATAAAGTCCACTTTACAAATTTTTCCTTTTAATTCAGGCTTTTTAGATACTCCTTAAAAAATCTTTGCCTAATCCAAGGTCACTAAGACTTTCTTTCTCCAGTGCTTTCTTCTAGAAGTTTTATAATTAGCTCTAACATTTAGATGTATTATCCATTTACAGTTAATTAAAAAAAAATTTTTTTTTATGTCTTTGAGAGAGAGAGAGTAAGTGCGGGAGGGGCAGAGAGAGACACACACACACAGAATCTGAAGCAGGCTCCAGGCTCTGAGCTGTCAGCACAGAGCCTGACACAGGGCTTGAACCCACAGACTGTGAGATCATGACCTGAACTGAAGTCGGACACCTAATCAACTGAGCTACCCAGTTAATTTTTATATATGGTGTGAGGCATAAGTGGAGGTTCATATTTTTGGCATATATATTCCAATACCATTAGTTAAATATACTTTCACCTCTGAATTGCCCTAGCAACTTGGTTGAAACTCAGTCGACAACACATGCAGATCCTGGACTCTGTTTTGTTCCGTTGTCTGTCTTAATACCACTGCTTTGGCTAAAGCACTTTAAGGAAGTCTTGAAATCAGGTAAAGTCCTCTAATTTTGTTCTTTTTTCAAAGTTCTCTCAACAATCATAGGTCTCTTACATTTACATATAAATTTTAGAATCAGCTTATCAGTTTTTTAAAAAAGCCTGCTGGGATTTGAAGGAGATTGCATTTTGTCTTAGATCCATTTCAGTAGAATTGATTTCTTAGTGGTATCGAATCATTTTATCCATTAAAATATTGTATTTCTCCATTTATTTAGGTCTTTAAAATTTTTTCACTTAATAGTGTTTTATGTACACTATTTGCAGTGTATGGATATTCTACATTTTTTGTTAAACTTATTTCAAATATTTCATAGTTTTAATGCTCTTATAAATAGTATTGGGTTTTAATGTCAATTTCCAAGGTTTGTTATTTGTAGTACAGTTTTATTTGTTGTACAAATATCATTGATTTTTGTTTATTGATGTTGTCTCTTGTGATCTTGAGAGTTCTAGTAGCTTTTTAAATATATTCCTTAGGATTTTTTATGTAGGTGTTCATGTGTCATTGAGTAAAGACAATTTTACTTCTCCATTTACAATCTGTATGCTTTTTATATCTTTTTCTTGCCTTACTGGGTAGCTTAGGATCTTATGTACAGTGATGGAATAGAAGTGCTGAGAATGGACATCATTGCCTTTTTTCCAGTTTTAGTGAAGGAAAACATTGAGTCTTTAAACATGAAGTGTAATGTTCAGTATGGGTCTTTTTATAGATGAGGTTGAGAAAATCCCTTCTTTTCCTGGTATGGAGCGATTTGATCACGAATGGATGTTGAATTTTGTTACATTCTGTTTTCTGTATTTATTAAGATGATCATTCTTTTTTTTTAGTCATATGAAGAATTATATTGAATGACTTTAACTGTACCAATCTTTCATTCCTAGGCTAAACTTCATTTGGTTATGGTATTTAATTTAATTTAATTAATTAATTAATTTAATGCTTATTTTTGAGGGAGAGACAGACAGACACAGTGTGTGAGCAGGGGAAAGGCAGAGAGAGAGACACACAGAGAACTCGAAGCTGGCTCTAGGCGCTGCGCTGTCAGCACAGAGCTCAGTGCCGGGCTCTCCACTCACAAATGGTGGGATCATGATCTGAGCCAAAGTTGGACGCTTAACCGCCTGAGCCACCCAGGCGCCCCATGATATGTGTTATATTTTTAAATGTATTGTTTGGATTTGATTTGTTAAAATTCTGTTGTAGAGGGGCGCAAGAGTATGTGTAGAATAGGTAATTATTTCTTAATGTTAGAATTCACCAGTGAAACTATCTAGATCTGGAATTTTCTTTGTGGAAAGATTTTTCACTGGAAATTCAATTTTTGTACTTGTCAGATAGGGCTATTTGGTTTCTCTCTTTTTGAGGAAGCTTTGGTAGTTTGTATCTTTCAAGGGATTTGGCCCATTTCACCTAAATTATTTAATTTATTTGCACATAGTTCATAATATTCTTTTATTATACACACTAGTACACTAGTATGTAGTGATGTCACTTCTCTTATTCCTCGTATTGTTATTTTGTTGAGGTTTTTGAGAACTAGCCTCTATTGGTTTAATTGATTCTCTCTATTGTCTTTCTGTTTTCTATTTTTGATCCTTATTATTTCCTTCCTTCTGCTTACTCTGGATTTAATTAGTTCTTTTTCTAGTTTCTAATGGCTTATTGTTTAGAAACCTGCCTTCTTTTTTAATTTAATATTTTAATGCTGTAAATTTCCTGTTAAGCACTGTGTCAGCTGCATCCCACAAATTTTGATATGTTTTCACTTTCATTTAGTTCAGAATATTTTCTCATATCTCTTATGATTTCTTCCTTGACCCATGGGGTGGTTACTTAGAAGTGAGTTAATTTCTAAATATTTTGAAAATTTTCTGTTAGTTTAATTCTGTTGTGATCACAAAACATATACTTTATATGATCTCAGTCTTTAAATTGATTAAGATTTCTTTTAAGGCCCAGATTATGGTCTGTCTTAGTGAATGTTTCACATACATTTGAAAAGTAGCTGTATATTCTGCCATTGTTGCTGATAGTATTCTAAAAATATCAATTAGGTATTTGGCTGGTAGTGTTGTTCAAGTTTTCTGTACCCTTATTAATTTTCTATTTATCTAACCAGTTATTATTAGAGTAGTATTGAAATCTATAGCTATATTTATGGATTCTTCTATTCTCCCAATTCTGTTTGTCTTCATATATTTTGGAGTTGTGTTATTAATTGTATATAGCTTCTTGATGAATTGACACCTTTATCTTGATGAAATCTTTTAATGTTTATTTATTTATTTTTAATTTTTTAAATGTTTATTTATTTTTGAGAGAGAGAGAGCAGAGGATGGGCAGAGAGAGAGGGAGACCAAGAATCCCAAGCAGGCTCCATACTATCAGTGCCGAGTCCAATGTGGGGCTTGAATCCATTAACAGTGAGATCATGAACAGTAAAAGACACTTAACTGACTGAGCCATGCATGCACCCCTGAAGTCTTATTTATTGCTGGTAATATCTTAAGTTTATTTATTTATTTTGAGAGAGAGAGAGAGAGAGAGAGAGTGCAGGAGGGTCAGAGAGAGAGAGGGAGAGAGAGAGAATCCCAAGCAGGCTCTGCACTGTCATCACAGAGTCGAATGTGAGGCTCCAACTTATGAACCATGAGATCATGACCTGAGCCAAAACCAAGAGTTGGACACTTAACCGACTGAGCCACCCAGATGCCCCTCTTTAACCTATCTGTGTTTTTATATTTCAAGTGGGTTTCTTAGAAGTAGAATTTTACTTTTGGATTTTACTTTTTTGTCCAATCAGACTTTTCATTTCAGTCAAGCCATCTTAAATGCTGTTACCTTTGATTTTTGGTGCTTTCATTTTTCTACCATTTGCTCTTAGCTTACTTTCTCCATGAAATTTAATTTGATCATAGTCATTTTGAACAGCTGTTGCCCTGTTAGCACAACTATATATAAACATAGTTGGCTGGGTGTCTGTTAACGTTACATTTGTTTTTGTGGGTAATTTTTTTGTTTACATCTCCTGCTCTAGATGATTTTCTCTTCATCAGGAATACATCTTTTGTAGTTTTCCCCATGATCTCTAATATAGTATTCTTAATACAGTGTGTGGGTGTTCAGTTGCTGTCTGATGAAATCTGTCTTACCTAAATATGTTCACAGCTTCTTGAAGGTGTTCAATTTTTCTTTGAAACAATATTTTATTTATGGTAGTTTTGGGGATTGTCCACTGGTAAATTTCTCAGTGATATTTTTAGAAGTTTTATTCCCAGAGTTTAACTATCAAGTTATGTGGGTTTATTCAATTTTCATTTTATTTAGGAGGGTCACAGGTAGAATAAGTTGTTTCTTATTATCAGATTCTTAATCAAGGCCAGCAATGGCTTTTGATACCAGGGTGTTGCCTCATTTCATTCAGTCCTATGCCTACATGCATTTCATTAATGGCCTCATGTAGAGTGGGTGGGCTGGAAGTGTAGGTAGTGTGACTGCAGGTGATCGATGCTGAAATAGCCCAGCGGCATTGGTGATTACATTATCTCAGGTCTGGAGATCTAAAGTTAATATTGTTGCTGTTAAATTTGTGAATTGCCTTTTTTCTTTTCCTAATCCTGATGATCCTGTTTACTTTTGGAAGGCAATTCAAAGAGTCTTCCTAGATTTGAGCTTAATGCTGAGATTGGGTGCTAGAACTGTTTGAAATTTTAGTGTGGGAGGTGGGTGATGAGGAAACCCAGGACACTGCGTCCACAGGTAAATTGAACTTTACGTTCCTTATGCTTTGCCTTTGCCTGAATGACTATTTTTATATTCATTTGTGCAGAGGTTGATTTTAATAGATAACCGTGTGGCTTCTGCTACTTCCTGTTTGATAATATTACAGGTATGAAAACAAACTAGCATAGCTATTACATCGTATTCACCTGAAGTCATGGGGCTTTGAACATATCCTTTGAAGGATATCCATTATGCACATCCATTTGTTTTTCATATTCTCAGCAGCAACTTGCATTAGGCATCTCCTTTGTAAATCGTTGTTGAGGACATGACTCTGAGTGGCTTTGCCCAGCACAGCAGCCCCTGCAGTGTCCCCTGTTGGCCTGCAGGGTTGCCGGCACTCAGGAAGCCAGGATGTCAGCAGTGCTCTTAGTTGCTAGCAAATGTGTACAGGATGTTTTTCCTTTCAGTCTTCCGCAGTTGGCATGAAAAACATCAGAACTCTTTCCAAAACACATCATTTTAGCAATGTTGCAGAGTCCCTAATAGTTGTGTTTGGGTTATCTGTTACTTTTCTCATTAATTCAAACTTAACAGCTTCGTTGACACTATTTTTATATACTAAAGTTGATATGCTCCTGGTTTCTCCTACTGATTCCTTTTCACATCTTTTATCTCTAAATTTTAGAGTGCCCAAGATCAGTCGTTGGTTCTCTCTCCCTTTTCTGTCCCATTTCCTAAGCTAGTGATCTTATCCAGTTGCCTGGCTTTAAGTATCTTCTGTGTGCTGATGGCTCCCAGCTCTTTTTTGTTGCTGTTGTTGTTTAGCTTTTATTTCATTATCAGAATCTTCACTCTGCAATCCAGCTAGACTTGGAGGGCAGTAAGGAAACATGGAACCCGTGAGACTGCTTCAAGAACAAAAAGATTATAGGATATTTTGACAGATGGGGGTAGAGGGATGCTCTCCTGAGCTACAGAAGGAATGTTCTAGTAGTTAAGATAAAACACACATCAAATTTTTTAGATTTGTCCACAGTTAGCAATGGTGATCTTCTTGCTGGTCTTGTCATTCCTGGACCCAAAATGCTTCATGGCTTCCACAATATTCATGCCCTCCTTCACCTTTGCCAGGCACCACGTGTTTGCCATCCAACCACTCAGTCTTGGCAGTGTGGATGAAAAACTGGGAACTGTTTGTGTTGGGTCCAGCGTTTCCCATGGACAAGATGCTAGGACCTGTGTGCTTCAGGATAAAATTCTCATCATCCAATTTCTCCCTGTAGATGGACTTGCCGCCAGTGCCATCATGGCATGTGAAGTCACCTCCCTGTCACATAAATCCCAGAACAATCCTGTGAAAGCAGGAACCTTTATAACCAAGTCCTTTCTCCCCAGTGCTCAGAGCATGAAAGTTCTCTGCTCTTTTTGTTTTTGTTTGTTTGTTTTTTAATATCTTTTATTTATTTTTGAGAGACAGAGAGAGTGCGATCAGGGGAGGGTCAGAGAGAGAGAGACACACACAATTGGAAGCAGGCTCCAGGCTCTGAGCTGTCAGCACAGAGCCCGATGCGGGGCTCAAACCCAAGAAACGTGAGATCATGACCTGAGCTGAAGCCGGCATTTAACCGACTGAGCCACCCAGGCGCCCCTCTCTGCTGTTTTTGGAACTTTGCAAATAGCTTGAAGGAGATGCAGCCCAAGGGCTCGCTGTCCATGGCAATGTTGAACAACATGGTGGGGTTGACTGTGGTTGGGCAGCATGGGTGGCTCCAGGGTAGTGGCATCTACAAAGCCCCAGTTCTTTTACTTTTTCTTTTTTTTTTTAACATTTATTTATTGCGAGAGAGAGAGCACTAGCACCTGTGTTGGGGAGGGGCACAGAGAGAGAGAGAGAGAGAGAGAGAGAAAATCCCAAGCAGTCTCAAAGCTGTTAGTGCAGAGCCCAATGAGGGACTCAATCTCACAAAGTGTGACATCATGACCTGAGCTGAAATCAAGAGTCTGATGCTTAACTGACTGAGTGATCCAGGTGTGCGACCCAGGGACCCCTAATGGTTCCCAGTTCGATCTCTGGCCAAGACCTGTTTCTCAGTCTCCAGAACTGTATATCCAGCTGTCTACTTGACATGTCTAATAGGTAACCCTAATTTAATATATCTCCAAGTGAGCTTCTGATGGTCCACCGCAAACCAGCTTTTCCCGTAGCCTTCCCTGTCTCAGTTAATACTAGCTCCATTCTTCTCACTGTTTGGGCCAGAAATGTTGGCGCCATTCTTGATTCTTCTCTTTGACTCACACCCAACATCTGGTCTATCAGCAAATCCTATTAGCTCTGTCTCCCAAAATGTGACTACATTCGACCATTTATCACCATTCCTTCTGCCACCATCCTGGTCCATGTGACCATCCTTTGTCTGGTTTATTGAAGTCACTTCTTAACTAGTCTCCCTGCTTCTGCTTTGCTTCCCTACTGTCTGTTCTTAGCACATTGCCAAAGTAACCCTGTTAAAACTTTTCTTAGTTCTTATAATTTTTCTATTGAAAACCTTCCAACAGCTTCCCATCTTACTCAGTAAAAAAGCTGAAGGCCTTGATCTTATGTGTCAGAACCTGTGTGATCTGATCCTCCATTATATCCCCATTCTCATTTTCTTTTGTTCTCTTCCTTGTTCACTCTGTTCCAGCCACATGGCCTTTTTGCTGTTCCTTGAACATGCCTTTCCTTCAGAGCCCTTGTACTTGCTGTTCACTCTATGTAGAACTCTCTTTTTGCTGGAATCAGCAAAACTAGCTTGGTCACTTTGGGTTTTTTTTTTCTGAAATCTTCCCTGGCTAACTTACTTGTTTTTCTATCTCCTGCACAAGAATGTAAGCTTTATGAGGGTGGAGATTTGTCTTGTTTTATGTACTACAAAATTCTTAGCCCCTAGAAGTGCTGCCTCACACATAGTAGATGTTCACATATTTAAAAATAAATGAATGAATAAATGATCCTCATTCTCATATATCCTCTTAAAAAATCAGATAGTAAGCTAACAGCACTACCAGATGTCAAGTTATGTTGAAAGAAAGAAGGATGGAAGGATTGAAAGAAGGCTGGATGGAAAGTAAGGATTTGGAAAGTAATTTTAAATTCTCAAAATACAGGGCAATTCTATAAATATATGAATAGCAGCACTACTTTATTTAAATAACTATTTAAATATTTTCCGTGGAGCCCACAGATTTGATCATCCAGCTGCAGTGTGGACCAGGAAATAAAGTTCTGCTCTCGATAAGAACTATGGACTGGCATTTCAGATGTCATGAATCATTGTGTAATTTAAGAAGGGTAACAATATGTCTTGGTTTTCCAGGAAGAATCTTGCTTTAACTGTTTTGGTAGTTATTAATAGGGTGGGTCTTTAATTCTCTCAAGAGTCCAGGTCTGAATGTTAAGTTATAAGGGCACCCTGTAATTAAGGTGCTTGCTTCTGGCTAGTGATTATAGCAGAAACTGAAATTCATGCATCCTAAGAAATTGTGACTTCCCAAACCCCTATTCTGGTAACTAGCTGCTTTGAGAGACCATCTTTCAGGTTTGCACTAGTAAAACCTTGATTATCTGGCACATAACTGGAGACCTTAAGAAAATGTACAAGAACATGTAGAAAATATATGTATATTATTTTGTGCTATATATATATATATAATTCTACAACTTTCAAAAATATTCAAAAACAGTCTACAATTTTCAAAAAATCAGTATAAAAAAACAATGTATTGGAAACATACCCATATGAAATCATAAGCAAAAAGAATGCTTTCAATACCTTAATCACAACTAAAGAGCATAAGATACATAGCTTACTATTTATGGTATAGAAATCCTTACATTGGATTTCCACATTAGCAAAAAAGTAAATAAATAACTCAGGCCAACTTGTTAAAATCTGGCCTTAAGGGAATTTTTGACGAGAACTCATCACCATAAACACAGGAACTCTATGGAGAAATTCTCGTAAAGAGAATAAGGAAATGCAAAGAAGCAAACGGAAAAATTCTTCATGGTAAAGTCACTCAGAGTTCATCACTGGTAACAATGCATTTCATATTTCTCTTTGTTGTTAGTTTGCTTATTTTTATATGCTCTTAATTCTACTGTGTGTGTAAATGTGCATCCTGTAATCTCCCCTCCTTGATTAATATTAATGTTTAATATTTAATAGATTTTAGTATTAACATAGTTAATATTTTAACCTCTTTCTGTGTGTTTTAGAATAGATTTCCAGAAGAGGAATTACTAGGTCAGAAGTAATGATATTTTAAAAGGGTTTTTGCTGTATATTGCCACAGTGCTTTTCCTAAGTGTTTTACTAATTAATACTTTAACCAGTCATGCCTGATGTTGCTTGTTTCATCACACCTGTGCTTGGGTTGGAAGTTAGGATTTTTTAAATATTTGTGATTGTAAAAACAAGTAAAAGCTTTTTCACCTTTAATTTGCATTTATTTCATTTTTTGTGACCTTGTACATTTTTCTGTAAATGTATTACTGATTGTATCCTATTGTGTATTAAAATATAATTTTGTAGCTTAAGAGGGCTTCATGTAGGGGAAAACATTCCCTTTTGAATAAAACTTTGATAGAGCATGCTCAGCATGTTCATGATATGCTGTTTCTTTACGATAAAGTATTAGTTTTTAATTATGGATTAATTATCTGGGTTACCATATTGAAATTAACCTCAACAGCTGCAAAATCCTTTCCAAAATGCTTAATTAGTAGAAAACAGTTTCCAGGGTGGGGAAATGTGGCTTCCTATTATGACATATTTATCTGGGCTATCTCTAACAGTGTAAATATATATATGTATTTGGTTTCATTGATTTCATTTAGTACTGAGGAACAGCAAACTAATCATAGAAATTTTCTATCAGGAACAGTTAACATTTACTAAAATAATATCTTAAATGTTTTCTTCTTTTCAAGGTATCATAGACGTCGTAGGAAACTGGATCCTCCAAAAGACAGATGATATTATGGTTTTCAGGAATCAAAGAGGTGTTATCTTGTGTCTTATTTGCCATTTGAGAAAATGCAGTTGAGTATATTGACTGATACATAGCAAACGATAATAAAATGTCGTTTTATAGATTAGAATGACTGTTTCTTTGTATATCTTAGGTAATTGTGGATTTGACATTCTTATATGCAGAAACCTACTTCCTCTTATCTTGCCTTTGAGATAGTAAGGTTTACCACTTATTTTTATGTATCTAGTTGTGATTAAGTATTTTTACTCTATCAGCCAAATATTGTTAGTAGCATAAATATGATTAATAAAAATGTGCATGGTTCTCCTTCACAAGATTTTTTAATTGCTTTTGAAAAGAAACTCATGAGGTCCACCCAGAAAATAAATGTTACAATGTTTTCTTTCTTGTGGCTTCAAGGAAATAATTAAATTATAGTTGGTCCTTGAACCAAATGAGTTTGAACCAGTCTACTTATACACAGAATTTTTTTCCTACAATGTATTTTCTCTTAAGCGCTTCAGTGTACTTAAGCACTATAAATGTTTTTTCTCTTAAGGTTTTCTTATTTTCCCTAGCTTTATTGTAACAATATAATATAAAATACATATAACATGCAAAATACATGTTAATCAATAATGTTAATCAGTAAGGCTACCAGTCAGCATAGGCTATTAGTGATTAAGTTTTTGGGAAATCAGAAGTTACTATGACTGCAGTGGGGATTGCTACCCCTAACCCCCTTTTTCAAGGATTAGTTATAGTTAACTATAGTTAACTAGTTAACTAGTTTCTACTGCTTGCTAGGTCCTTTATGCATATATACATTATTATCTCACAATAATTCTTTGAAGAAGAATCATCATTCCCACTTTACAGGTAAGGCCAAGTGACTTTGAACACCACCTACCTAGCTAGTGGAGTGGGAGAACCAGGATCCTAATGGTTGTTTCCAGAGCCTTTTTATTGTGCGTCACAGGAGCGCCCTGGTGGCTCAGTCGGTTAAGTGTCCAGCTTCCAGCTTTGGCTCAGGTCATGATCTCATGGTTCGTGGATTTGAGCCCGCGTCGGGCTCTGTGACAGTTAGCTCAGAGCCTGGAGCCTCCTTTGGATTTTGTGTCTCCCTCTCTCTCTCTGACCCTCCCCGGCTTGTGCTGTCTCTCTCTGTCTCTCAAAAAAAACCAAAAAACTAAAACATATAGTGCATTACAGTCACAAAGGGATATTTTCTTTTACCCAAGAATGTACTTTCCTAGAAAGGATATTATATAATTTGTTTTAATTTTTTTTTCTGGCTGTTTTAGAGAGTATGCTAGCTTCAGAACACATGCAACTCCGTGGTTAAAATGTTATCACTAAACTAGTGTGATGAGAATGTTAATTGCTTATTTTGTTGTTGATTGTCACTACCACCTTATATGTGATCCTTAGTGGCATTGCTGCTCCTGTGATTTCTGTTTAGGATGTGAGGAATCTTTTAAGAAGGTGGAAAGGTGCTTTATTCAAACTCGTAAAATATTTGTGATATTTTAAAATTTGATGCAGAAAATGATTTCATTGAAGTGAAATTGAAATGAAATTCATTGAAATGAAAACAGTTAAAGTCTCTTGTTTCGGGATACCTGGGTGGCTTGGTCAGTTTTAAGCGGCTGACTCTGGATTTCAGCTCAGGTCATGATCTCACAGTTCCTGAGTTTGAGCCCCACATCAGGCTCTGCACTGACAGCGTGGATCCTGCTTGGGATTTTCTGTCTCCCTCTCTCTGCCCCTCCCTGACATGTGTGCACGTGCTCTCAAAATAAATAAATAAAAACTTAAAAAAATAAAAAGTGTTTAATCTAGTTCTTTTAATAAAGGAACCCCATCTGACGATGTATTCAGTAAAAATGTAAGGAATAATAAATAGGAAAGAATTAAGGAAATAATAATGGCCACCCTCTGTGGAAATGTTTTTAAGTGGCTTCTTTTTATCATTAATGTATTAATGTGGGAGGAAAGATCAAGGAAAAACAAGTTAATAGAACTTACCAGAGATATTTACCAGCCATGTTCAATGACATATTTTTGAAAAATGGTTAGATTTTTTCAGGTTGATTTATATTATATGCAAGTTTTTACAAAGATTGAGATATGCCGCATTATAAAAGCAGGAAGAATAAAGAATAATTACATTAATTAAAAACTTTTTTCTTAAGTATAAAGGTGTACTAAAGAGATTGTTCAGCTGTAGGATACCCAAACCACACATCCACATGTCAATGCTTTGGAGAATTAACTCTGACCTTCTTGTACTGGAACTACAGGTTAATACTGTAGATGCTCGAATTTTGGCTTGCATGGATCGCTGCTATTTGGTTTTACTAAGAAAGTACATGTTCCGTCACCCCAGTAGTAACTTATCCACCATCACGAACATTTTAGCAAAGGTCCACTTACTTGTCTCCTTTTTCTAGAGACAAAAATCTACATAAAGTGGGATGGTTCTTTAAAGGAAGTTCATTTAACTTCATGAAAAGTTTCCAGTTCCCATGTTTCCATTGGTGAGATGGATTAACACACCTCAAGCCGATACAAAAGCATTGTCAGTGAAACCACCAGAGGGCACTCTCAGAGTTCAATTCAAACGTTGGTCACAGCAAGGTAGTAACTTAATATGCTTAATTGCCAGAGACTATTTGGATATTCTTTAGGTAAGAATGTCTAGTAGAATAAATGGCAGTAGTGAAATTATGTGTTGATGTATTTTGAAGCCATTATTCATTCTGTTGACTTAGTCCTCAAGCATTTACCAAACTCCTAATACATATGAAGGGGCATTATGCTTTTTGCTAGGCCAATAGCAAAAAATGGTCCCTTCCTAAGGATGATAGTATCCACTTAACTAGTATCTACTGAACTACCTAATTTTTATAATGATGTTTTTAACTTAACTTTTTAATGTTTATTTATTTTTTTTAATTTTTATTTTTGAGAGCACGAGCAGGAGAGGGTCAGAGAGAGAGAGGGCGATTCAGATTCAGAAGCAGGCTCCAGGCTCTGAGCTAGCTGTCAGCACAGAGCTTGATGCGGGGCTCAAACCCACGAACCGTGAGATCATGACCTGAGCCGAAGCCGGACACTCAACTGACTGAGCCACCCAGGCGCCCCATTGTTTATTTATTTTTGAGGAAAGAGGCTGTGTGAGTGGGAGAAGGGCAGAGGGAGAGAGAGACACAGAATTCAAAGCAGGCCCCGGGCTTGGAGCTGTCAGCACAGAGCCTGATGCAGGGCTCCAACTCGTGAACTATGAGATCACGACCTCAGCTGAAGTCGGATGCTTAAACCACTGAGCCACCCAAGTGCCCCTATAATGATATTTATAAACCATAAACATAATTCATTATTATTTTTTAAATTAAAAAAATAAATAGAAAATAAAAATTACCCATAATTGTCCCTTGTAAAGATAACACTAAAATTTTTGCTTCCCTTCTCCCCTCTTATTTCACTGCATAAATATATTTCAACAAGTAAAAATAGTATTAATTATATATTCTGTTTTATAACTTGCTTTTTTCATTTAATATAAATGATTTTTTTTGCCATATCATTAAATACTCTAATGAATGCATATTCTGTAATCTGGATTGTCATAATTAACTTCCTCACTGCTTTTAGACATAATCATTGTTTCTGTTTGTTCCCTGTTATAAATAATGCTGTTGGAGTGCCTGGCTGACTCACTCGATTAAGTGTCTGACTTTGGCTCAGGTTATGACCTCACTACTTGTGAGTTTGAGACCCACATTGGGCTCTATGCCGACAGCTCAGAGCCTGGAGCCTGCTTCAGATTCTGTTTCTGTCTCTCTGCCCCTTCCCTTCTTGCATTCTCTCTCTCTCTCTCTCTCTGAAATATAAGATAAAACATAAAAAAATAATGCTGTTATTAACATCCTAGTGGATATTTTTCCTTTTTTAAAAAGAGTTCATTTTTTTAGAACAGTTTTAGGTTCACAGCAACATTGAAAGGAAGGCACAGTTATTTTCCATGTCCCCACACATGCATAGCTTTCCCTGTAATCAACATCACCCACTAGGATGATGCATTTGTTACATCTAACGTGCCAACACTGACACCTCATCACCCATAATTCGTAGTTTACATTAGGATTTACTGTTGGTATTGTACATTCTATGTGTTTTGACAAATATAGAGTGGCATATTTCTACCATTATAGTATCTACAGCATAGTTTTATTGCCCTAAGATTATTTTCTGCCTTTTCATTCTTTTCTTCTTAACCCCTGGTAATCACTGATCTTTCTTGTCTCCATAGTTTTGCTTTTTCCATAATGTTATATGTTAGTATCATACAGAATGTCGCATTTTCAGATTGGCTTCTTTCATTTACTAGGATGTCTTTTCATAGCTTGATAGTTAATTTCTTTTTAATGCTGAAAAAGAGTCCATTGTCTGATATACCATACTTTATCCACTCACCTACTGAAGGGTAGTATGTTGGTCACTCCCAAACCTGGGAATTATAAATAAAGCTTCTATAAACATCTGTGCACAAGTGTGGACATAAGTTTCCATCTCCTTTGAGTAAATACCAAGGAGCATAATTACTGGATTGTAAGCTAAGAGTATGTTTAGTTTTGTAAGAAACTGCCAAACTTGTTTCTAAAGTGGCTGGACCATTCTGTATTTCGACCAACAGTGGGTAAGAGTTTTCATCTGCACATCCTCACCAGCATTTGGTGATGTGTTTTTATATTTTATCCATTCTAATAGGTGTGTAGTTGTATCTGATTGTTTTAATTTGCATTTCTTTGATACATGACTGTGGAGCATCTTTTCACATACTTATTTGCCATCTGTGTATCTTCTTTGTTGAAGTGTCTGTTAAAGTCTTCGGCCCATTTTTTAATCAGGTTGTTTTCTTATTGTTGAGTTTTAAGAGTTCTTTTTATATTTTGTGTATCAATCTATTATCAGGCCCCTTACATAGATTTTCTCCCAATCTGTGGCTCACCTTTTCGTTCTCTTCACCCTGTTGTTTCACAGAGCAGAAATTTTTAGTTTTCATGAAGTCTAGCTTAATAATTTTTTCTTTCATGGATCATGCCTTTGATGTTACATCTAAAAAGTTACTATCAAACCCAAGATCATCTAAATTTTTTCCTATGTTATTCTCTAAGAGTTTTATAATTTTGGATTTTACTGGTAAGTGTGTGACCCTTTTGTGTGTGTGTGTGTGTGTGTGTGTGTGTGTGTGAGAGAGAGAGAGAGAGAGAGAGAGATCCATTTTAAGTGAATTTTTATGAAGGATATAAAGTCATTGTTTAGATTCTTTTTTTTTTTTTTTGCATGTGTTGTTCCAACTCCATTTGTTGAAAAGACTGCTTTATTGCATTTACTCCTTTGTCAACAATCACTTGACTATATTTATCTGTCTCTGTTTTTAGGCTCTCCCGTTCTGTTGAAATATTTGTCTGTTTGTTCACTAGTACCACACACCCTTGACTGTAGCTTTGTAAATTCTTGAAATCAGACAGTGTCAATCTTCTACCTTTGTTCTTCTTCAGTACTAGTGGATTGCATGAATTGATTTTTTGAAGTTGAACTAGCCTTATACACCTGGCATAAATCCCATTTGATCATGGTGCGTAATTCCCTTTTACCCTTTTTTAAAATTTGGTATGCTAGCATTTTGTTGAGGATTTTTGCATCTCTATTCATTTTAGATATTAGCTTGTGGTTTTCCAGTAATGCCTTTGTCTGGTTTAGGTCCCAGGGTAATGTTGGCCTCATAGAATGAGTTAGGAAAGATTCCCTCTGCTCTATCTCCTGAAAAAGATTGTAGAGAATAGGTATTATTTCTCTTGTAAGTGTTTGGTAGAATTCACAGTGAAGCCATCTGGGCCTGATGCTTTATATTCTGGAAGGTTATTACTGATGCAGTTTCTTTAATAGATACAGGCTTATTCAAGGGGTCTATTTCATGTGTGAATTTTGCCAGATTGTGCGTTTCAAAGAGTTGGTCCATTTTATCTAAATTACCTGAGGGTATAGAGTTAGTTGTCCATGGTAATTGTAATAATGTCCCTTGTTTCATTTCTGATATCAGCAATTTGTGTCTTCTTTTTTTCTTAGCCTGGTTAGCGGCTTATTTGGTCTTTACAAAGAACCAGTTTTTGATTTTATCAATTTTTTCTATTGATTTCTTGCTTTGAATTTTGTTGATTTCCACTCTGTTATTATTTCTTTTCTTCTGTGTACTTTGGATTTAATTTGCTCTTTTTCTGGTTTCCTAAGGTAGAAGCTAAGATGATTGGTTTTAGATATTCCTTTTTTTCTTTCTAACATGCATATTCAATGCTAATATTTCCCTCTAAGCATTTATGGCTTACACTGCATCCCACAAATTTTGGTAAGTTGTGTTTCATTTTAATTTAGTGCGAAATGCTGTTTAATTTCTCTTGATATTTTTTAACCCACGTGTTATGTTGCATTGTATTAATCTTCAAGTATTTTGGGATTGTTCAACTGGCTTCCCATTAGTAAATTTCTAGTTTAATCCCACTATAATCTGAGAGCATTATATGATTTCTGTTTTCTTTAATTAATAATTTTTTAATTTATACGCAAGTTAGCATATAGTGCAATGATGATTTCAGGAGTAGATTCTAGTGATTTATCCACTATGTATAACACCAGTGCTCATCTCAAAAAATGTCCTCCTTAATGTCCCTTCCCCATTTAGCCCATTCCCCCACCCACAGCCCCTCCAGCCACCCTCAGTTTGTTCTCTGTATTTAAGAGTCTCTTATGTTTTGTCTCTCTCCATTTTTATATTATTTTTGCTTCCCTTCCCTTATGTTCACCTGTTTTGTATCTTAAATTACACATATGAGTGAAGTCATGTATTTGTCTTTCTCTAAATGGCTTCACTTAGCATAATACCCTCTAGTTCTATCCACATTGCTGCATATGGCAGGGCTTCATTCTTTTTGATTGCTGAGTAATACTTCATTGTGTGTGTGTGTGTGTGTGTGTGTGTGTGTGTGTACACATTCTTTATCCATTCATCTGTTGATGGACATTTGGGCTCTTTCCATACTTTGGCTATAGACATTGTATGATTTCTATTTTAAATTTGCTAAGTTATGTCATATGGCCCAGAATGTGGTCTGTATTAGTGGATGTTTCATGTGAACTTGAGAAGAATATGTATTCTGCTGTTGGTTGAAGTAGTCTGTAGATGCCCATTTTATCAATTTGATTGATGGTGTTCTTCAGTTCAGCTGTGTCCTTACTGATTACCTGCCTGCTGGATCAGTCCATTTCTTTAAAAAATTTTTTTAAACATTTTTACTTATTTTTGAGAGAGAGAGAGAGAGAGCATGAGCATGGGAGGGGCAACGAGAGGGGGAGACACAGAATCTGAAGGAGGCTCCAAGCTCTGAGCTAGCTGTCAGCACAGAGCCTGACGCGGGGCTCGAACCCACAAACTGTAAGATCATGAACTGAAGTCGGATGCTTAACTGACTGAGCCACCCAGGCGCCCCAGGATCTGTCCATTTCTGATAGAAGGAGTTAACATCTACAATTATAATGATGGATTAATCTATTTCTCCTTGTAGTCTCATCAGTTTTTACCTCATATTTTGGTATTCTGTTGTTAGGTGTGTACCTATTAACAATTTTTACGTTTTCTTGGAGAATTGACCACTTTATCATTATGTAATGCCCTTCCTTTGCCTGATTGCATTCCTTGCTCTGAAGTTTGCTATCTGAAATTAATATAGCTACTTCTGCTTTTTTTGAATAGTGTTACTATGGTATATCTTTCTCCCGTTATTTTTTAATCTATGTGTTTTCTATTGCAAGTGGGTTTCTTGCAGACAATGTAGAGTTAGGTCTTGTTTTTTTAAATCTACTCTGACAATCTCTGCCTTTTAATTGGTGCCTTTAGACCATTGACATTCAAAGTGATTATTGATATAGTTGGATTATTTTCCACTATTTTTGCTACTGTTTCCTATTTGTTGCTCTTGTTTTTGTTTCTATTTTGCCTTTTACTCTTTTTCTGCCTTTTATGGCTTTAATTTATGTGATTCTGTTTTCTTTCCTTTCTTCACACATCTGTTACACTTTATTTCCCTTAAGGCCTTCCTACCTGCCAGGTCCTGTTGTAATATACTTCTTTTTTAAAAATCTCTTTTAGTGCTCGCCCGCGAGTAGTTGCATATATCATTTGCATATAAGCCAAGTCCCCTTTCAAGCAACACTACACTGCTTCATGGCAGTGCAAGTACTTTATAACAACAAAATAATTCTAATTCTTCCCTCCTCTGTCTTGTATCATTGCGGTCATTAACTTCTCATGCATAAGCATATATACCTATAATCAGATACACTTGTTATTTTTTAAACAAACGGTTATGTTAGATTAGTGAAGAATAAGAAAAATTAAAGTTTGTGTTTTGTCTTCACTTACCCTTCACCACTGTTCTTTCTCTATGTAGATCTGAGTTTCTGACCTGTATTATTTTCCTTCTCTCCAAAGAACTTCTTTTAATAGTTTTTGCAAATCAGGTCTATTGGCAACAAATTCTTTACATTTTTGTTCATTTGACAAAGTCTTTATGTATCCTTCACTTTTGAAGGATAATATTGCAGGGTACAGAATTTTAGGTTGGTGGGTTTTTCTGCTCTCAGTGCTTTAAATATTTCCCTCTATTCTCTCCTTGCTTGCATGGTACCTGAAGGAAGTTGGATATAATTCTTGCTCTGTAGCACTTGATCAAGGTTTTTAATTAAGCATTTGTGTGTGTGTGTGTGTGTGTGTGTGTGTGTGTGTGTGTGATTATTTGATAAATGTCCATTTTTCCTCCTGGACTGTAAGCTCTAGAATGTACACGATCCCTGACTAGCTCTGGGTACCACTGTGTCCTTCCTGCGTAATAGGGCCTGGTACATTCATATAACCACAACCATGATGTTGTAAAAGGTCTGCTGAAGTGCAGAGGACTTTAACCTAAGAATTTTACAAATGGGATTTGGGGATGGAGGGTATCTATGAAACTCCCAAAATTGTGTAGAATTTTGAGAATATATATCTGTGTGTTTTCCTGGGGATAGAATCTGTAATTTTTTCAGTTCATTAAAGGCTGTAGCACGTCATGCCCTAGTTCTTTCTTGCCTGCAGCTAAGTACATAATGACATTAGTACTGGAATGGTATTGATATGCAAGATACAAAGTTTGGTTTCCACGTATTCTAAGAAAGCAAGCTTAGTTAGATTACAAGCATTTTTAAGAACAGAAGAAAACAATACATCGTGTACCTTCATTTTGGAAAGCTCTAGCAATGTATGCAAACCCTTATGGAAAATTTTTCATATGTGTATTTATGATTTCCAGAAATGAATCAGCTGAAGTATCAGCACCTAAACATAAGAGGTTAGCAAATTATTTTATTTGTTGAAGGCATAAATAAATGTCTCCACTGCTTACAGGGAAAGGGAATGATTTCTTAGATTTTTTTTCTCAGAAATTCAAAATGGCTTGCTAATATTCTTAACAAAATAATTTGCAGATATTGTCCCAATTACAGTTCGGCCATTAGCCCCCTATTTTAATCTTCTGAAAAAGAGATATTTTAACACACTGGGAAGTAATGCTCAGAAAGAATATGTAATGTGCTTTCTATTTGGCACAAAGGCATCTACTTTGATTTCATCACATCACCTTATAATTATATACATCTTCCTGTAGGATTCCTGACATGCTTCACAGTTGTGATTGCTTGAATTCTTCCAATGTTGCTTATAAATATTCTTAGATGGAGAAGCTGAGGCAGATTATGTATGGAAATCACAAGTAGAATCCTGAGTCAGTCTTCAATTCAGCAAGATTGTATTTTCTTTCCAATTTTCTCTCCAGGTATCTAATTATTTCAGCACATTTTATTAAGCACTTACAGAGTTCAAGCCACTGTTTATTCAAAGATGAGACCTTGGGGCACCTGGATGGCTCAGTCGGTTGAGTGTCCAACTTCGGCTCAGGTCATGGTATACCAGTTCATGAGTTTGAGCCCCATGTCCAGCTCTGTGCTAACAGCTCAGAACCTATAGCCTGCTTCCAATTCTGTGTCTCCCTCCCTCTTTGCTCCTCCTTGGCTCACACTCTGTCTTTCCCTGTCTCTCAAATATAAATAAACATTTAAAAAAGTTTGTAAAGAGGTGAGACATGACCTCATTCCTGATTGACAAAGTATCTTGCCCAGACCTTCTCTAATCCCCTCTAGTCAGAATTCACCTCTTCCTCCATCATCCAAAGCACATTGAATTACTAATCTGTTGCCTTCTTTAACCTGTCTTGAATTAGAGCAAAGATTGTGGTTGGTAACATGGTCAGTGACAATTTTTTCACCTGGGTGGCCTTTCTCATCATTGCCACCCAAGTATAACTGCCATCAGTAGGATCATAGAAGATAAAAGTAGTATGCCTGGAAAACCCTTAAAGATGATTTTGAGGCACATACTTTGATTCTACAGATAGAGGAACTGAGATTCAGCAAGACTGATTGACTTGCCCAAGATCCCATCATGGCAGAACAACAGTTTAAACAGTAAGGATATTTTTATATGTATATTTACACATACGCATACTGATGAAATTTGTCTGCATCAACAGATGTGTTCGTTGGTATATGGTGAGCTCTGGCTCTGCCTGGCAATGCTTGCCAGTTTCCATGGTGTAAATGTTCTCATCACAGCTGACTTAATCTACCAACAGTTTAACAACTGACACACAAAATTGCTGAAAATTTAATAATTGGATATCAGGTTGCTAAGAACCAGCTCTAGCATTTCACTGGTTGTGTCCCTGAAATCATACATTTACTGTTAAAACATTATGTCATTTTCCTACTCATTCTAGTTATCCATTCAGAGACACTTTACCTTATTTTCTAATTAATAGTTCCATGAAGAAATAAATTATTCCTTACACGTCAGCTTTAGTCTTCACTTTAAGGTGTTTCTGTTTTGTTTGTTTTGTTTTTTAGGATTTAATAACTTGTTAATAAGTGTTTAAAATAACTTGAGGGACTGTCTCTTAACTTTGGATGAATCCCTGAATGTCAATTATCTATTGCTAAGTTACAGGTCTCCCCAAATACTTATTAGCTTAAAACAAAAACCTGTGGCACCTGGGTGGCTCTGTCATGACCAGCTTTGGCTCAGGTCATGATCACACAGTTTGTGGGTTCAAGCCCCACGCTGGGCTTTGCGCTGATAAAGCAGAGTCTGCTTCCGATTCTGTCTTCCTCTGTCTCTGGACCTCCTCCACTCACACAAGCACTCTGTCTCTATCTCAAATAAGTAAACATTTAGAAAAATTAAATTAAAAAAACCCTATATTTAGTTTACAGTTCTGGGTAAATCTTGTCTAGATTGGGCTCCCCCAATCCACTGGGTTTTTCCATGCATCTGAGGTCGTAATTGAGTTGATGAGGCTGCCTGGTCTTAGCTGGTGTCACCTATATGTCCAGTGATTGAGTGACCATCGCTGGAGCCAAAAGAGGACTTTGGGTTTCTTATTATCCAGTGAGTCAGACCTGGCCTGTTCACATGGCTTCAGGGTTTCAAGGGTATGAGACTGGAAACTGCAAGGTCTCTTAAGGCCTAGTCTCCAAACTAGTACATTACTTCTGTAAGTCCATCCCCATTCAGGAAATGGGGAAATAGACTTTATGCTTTGAAGGCAGAAGCAGCAAATAGTGTGACCATTCCATTCCATTACTGATTTGTTTCAAGGTTTAGATTGGTATGTCTATTGGACAGAGCTGAGTATACACAATATTGTTGGCCTTCAGTCAGAGATTCATTAGGGGCACCTGGGTGGCTCAGTTGGTTAAACTTCTGACTTTGGCTTAGGTCATGATCTCATGGTTCGTGAGTTTGATACCTGTGCCGGGCTCTGTGCTGACAGCTCAAAGCCTGGAACCTGCCTGAAATTCTGTGTCTCCCTCTCTCTCTGCCCCTACCTCACTCATGCTCTGTCTCTCTCTCTCTCCTTCAAAAATAAATATTAAAAAAAATTTTTTTTGAAAAAGAAATTGATTAGAGTTTTCTTTTCCAGTGTTTAAAAGAAATCCATAACCTTTACTTATAAACCATCTCTCCTTGAATGATCACTCATTGATACACCCAATAACTAATAATTTCCTTATCAGTTTAATTAATATATTTTAAGTGATTCATCACTTACATAAAACACCCAGTACTTATCCCAATAAGTGCCCTCCTTAATACCTATCACCCATTTATTTATTTATTTTTATTTTTTTTAAATGGTTTTAATTTATTTTTGAGAGACAGAGACAGTGCGAGCAGTGGAGGGTCAGAGAGAGAGAGGGAGACACAGAATCCGAAGCAGGCTCCAGGCTCTGAGCTAGCTGTCAGCACAGAGCCCGACGTGGGGCTTGCACCCATGAACCGTGAGATCATGACCTGAGCCGAAGCCGGACACTTAACCGACTGAGCCACCCAGGTGCCCCCCCATCACCCATTTAGCCCACCACCCCCACCAAGCACCCTGCCAACAACCCTCAGTTTGTTCTCTGTATTTAAAAGTGTCTTAAGGTTTGCCTCCCTCTCTGTTTTTATTTGACTTTTTCTTCCCTTACCCTATGTTCATTTGTTTTGTTTCCTAAATTCCACATGTGAGTGAAATCATATGATGTTTTCCTCTGACTTATTTCGCTTAGCTTAATACATTCTAGTTCTATCCACTTTGCTGCAAATGGCAAGATTTCATTCTTTTTGATGGTCGAATAGTATTCCATTGAGTGTATATACCACATCTTTATCCACTTGTCAGTTGATGGACATTTGGGTTCTTTCCATACTTTGGCTACTGTCAGTAGTGCTTCTGTAAACACTGAGGTGTATGTGCCCCTTCAGATCAGTGCTCCTGTATCCTTTGGATAAATATCTAGTAGTGCAATTGCTGGGTTGTAGAGTAGTTCTATCTTTATTGTTTTGAGGAACCGACATACTATTTTCCAGAATAGCTGCATCAGTTTGCACTCCCACCAGCAGTGCAAAAAGGTTCCTCTTTCTCTGCGTCCTTACCAATATCTGTGGTTGCCTGAGTCATTAACTTTAGCCATTCTGACTGGTGTAAGGTGGTATCTTAATGTGGTTTTGATTTATATTTTCCTGATGATGAGTGCATTTTTTCATGGGTCTGTTAGCCATCTGATGTCTTCTTTGGAAAAGTATATATTCATGTCTTTTGTCCATTTTTTCACTGGATTATTTGTTTTTGAGGTATTGTTTGATAATGTATTTATAGATTTTGAATACTAACCCTTTATCTGATATGTTATTTTCTCCCATTCCCTCGGTTGCCTTTTAGTTTTGCAGATTATTTCCTTTGCTGTGCAGAAGCCTTTTATCTTGATGAGGTCACAATAGTTCATTTTTAATTCTATTTCCCTTGCGTCTGGAGACATGTCAAGTAAGAAGTTGCTGAGGCCGAGGTCAAAAACGTTGTTGCCTGTTTTCTCCTCTAGGATTTTGATGGCTTCCTGTCTTACATTTAGGTCCTTCATCCATTTTGAGTTTATTTTTGTGTATGATGTAAGAAAGTGGTCCAGGTTCATTCTTCTGCATGTCGCTGTCCAGTTTTTCCAACACCATTTGCCGAAGACACTGTCTGTATTCCATCGGATATTCTTTCCTGTTTTGTTGGAGATTAGTTGGCCATACATTTGTGAGTCTATTTCTGGGTTCCCTATTCTGATCCATTGATCTGAGTGTTTTTGTGCCAATACCATACTGTCTGAATGATTATAGCTTTGTAATACAGCTTGAAATCTGGAATTGTTTTTTTTTTTTAATGTTTTTATTTATTATTGAGACAGACACAGAGCATGAGTGGGGGAGGGTCAGAGAGAGAGGGAGACACAGAATCCAAAGCAGCCTCCAGGCTCTGAGCTAGCTGTCTGCACAGAGCCCGATGTGGGACTTGAACCCACAAACCATGAGATCATAACCTGAGCTGAAGTCGGCCACTTAACCGACTGAGCCACCCAGGTGCTCCTTGAAATCTGGAATTGTGATGCCTCCAGATTTTATTTTCTTTTTCAAGATCACTTTGGCTATTTGGGGTCTTTTGTGGTTCCATACAAATTTTAGGATTGTTTGTACTAGCTCTGTGAAGAATGCTGATGTTATTTTGATATGGATTGTATGGAATATGTAGATTGTTTTGGGTAGTATTGGCATTTTAATAATATTTGTTCTTCTAAACCGTGAGCATGGAATATTTTATCCTTTTTTTAATGTGTGTCTTCTTCAGGTTCTTTCATAAGCTTTCTATAGTTTTCAGTATGTAGATTTTTCACCTCTTTGGTTACATATTTTGTGGGTTTGGGTGCAATTGTAAATGGGTTCGATTCCTTGATTTCTCTCTCTGCTGCTTCATTATTGGTGAATAGTAATACAACCGATTTCTGTTCATTGATTTTATAACCTGAGACTTTGCTGAATTCATGTATCAGTTCTAGCAGTTTTGGGGAGAGTCTTTTGGGTTTTCCACATAGAGTATCATGTCATCTGCAAAGAGTGAAAATTTGTCTTCCTCCTTGCCGATCTGGATACCTTTTATTTCTTTTTGTTGTCTGATTGCTGAGGCTAGGACTTGCAACACTATGCTGAATAACAGTGGTGAGAGTGGAACAATGAACAAGTTTCTGAAATCACTCTCTTTTATCTTTGTTCTAATTCTAGTTGCTGAAATGTAATGTTCATTAAGTCAGATAATAAAAAAAATTAAAGCTGTACTTTTAATTTTTTTATTTCTACTAATTTCATTTTATTGTAATTTATAAAAGTATTAGACCACAATAGATTAAGAAACTATCCCTTCAACAGAAGATTTGGCAACTCCTGTTTTACAGTATACTTTGCAGATAATTATTCAGCTTTGGCTTAAACCCTTCTAGTAACTATGAGTTCATTACCTTTCTAGGAAGCTAACCTCATTATTGGACTGTTCTGATTATTAGACAATGTTTTCTTAGAGTGAGCAGAAATCAATCTTCCTTTGATTTGTAATCCTGAGACTTGACCCTGCCTCTGGAACTATACAAAATAAATTTGCCCCCTTTTAATATATGACAGCTCTTTGGATATTCAAAAACACTTGTCATATCCCTCCTTAGTTTTCTTTAAGCCTCATTTTTTCTGATTATCCATATGACACAGTTTCCAGAACATTCTTGTCCTGATTGCCCTCTTCTGGACAAACGCTTTTAATAATGTCCTCCTTAAAATGTATTACCCAGAACTGAATAGAACATAAATTTCTTGTTCTGGACAATAAATATACTTCTGCTAATGGTGCCAGTAACGCAGTATGGTTTTTTTTTTTAGCAGTCCTGTCACTCTGTTGATTCACACTGAGTCATAATTTCTTAAGAGGAAATCAGAACTTCAAAATAGTCTCCTTATTCAGCTGATTCCTTGTGTAAATACACTTATTCGTCTTTTTTTTTTAATTCCTTTTAGGGAGAAAAGAAAAAAGTTAATTTTGATTTCTAACCTCAATGATTTTTAATTTTTCATGTTAATATTAGCGACATGGCTGGCAAGGTAACAAAGGAGATTTTAAGCAGGGGTGCTCTACTTAGAAGCATCATTGTGGGTAAAGGATGGAGGGTAGCAGATGAACTGGAACAGGAGGGAGATGAAGTGTTGGATGAACTGTTCGGGGACTGATATAGAACTGAGATGACAAACGACAATGGCCTTGGTTAGAAAAGAAACAAAGCAGATGTAGAGAAGGGGACGGAGCCCAGGGATATGTGAGTAGTAAAATTAATGGGACTTGGTAACTAATTTATATGGAAATGACAGAGAGTAATGAGTGAGGAAGGGGGAAACAGCAGCGCCTGACATTTAGAAGCTGACTTGGCATTTACAGGGAGGCCACGCTATTTCCTGTCGGGCATAAGAACTTCACAGAAGACCATCTGATGAGATTATTCTGAGGCCATAACGTAAGACAAAACAAGTCCACTCCATGCTTTTGTCTAAGCAAAACATCCCCGTCTTTTGACTGAAATGAAGCCCTCTTACCAGTTGTACTATTGTGCTTGCTCTGGACATAGGATGTGTTGAGATCTCTGTCATAAAATCTCCCCTCTTTCTGACAGCATCTGATCTAAAATAGACCTCTGCTTCCTTAGACTTTCTCTCAAGTCACTCCAGCAAATTATAGTGGGTTCTTTCTGACATTCTCGTGCTGAGTCCAAGGTTCCCTATGCTGTGCGTTCTTCACTGCAGGGGGCCATAAATTCACCTCGTTCAACCAGAGATGTGTTCCTGGTTGTCTCTGGCTGGAGGGCATTAAGAATAATCCCAGAGTTTCTTGCTTGGACAATAGCTGTTAGTAGCACCAGTATAGAAATAAAGAATACTAGATGAGAGGAAGGTAATGTCTTCATTTTTAGCAGGTTATCTTTGAGATAATAGTGGTTTAATCTCAGTGGGGATATCCAGGAGGCTTTTGGTTGGATATGTGGCTCTGGGGCTTAAGAAAGGTATCTTTTCTTTAAATATTTATTTTTTTTAAGTTAACCTATTTATTTTGAGAGAGAGTGTGTGAGCAGGGGAGGGGAAAAGAGAGAGGAGAGAGAGAATTCCAAGCAGGCTGCATGTTATCAGTGCAGACCCCGCTCTGGACTCAGTCTCACAAACCGTGAGATCATGAGCTGAGCTGAAATCAAGAATTAGATGCTTAACTGACTGAACCACCCAGGCTCACCTTAAAGATTTTATTTATTTATTATTATTATTATTTAAACATTTTTGACATTTATTTATTTTTGAGAGACAGATCATGAGCAGGGGAGGGGCAGAGAGAGGGACACATAGAATCGGAAGCAGACTCCAGGCTCTGAGCTGTCAGCACAGAGCTTGACATGGGTCTCAAAGCCACAAACTGTGAGATCATGACCTGAACCAAATTCAGACGCTCAACCGACTGAGCCACCCATGCACCCCATATTATTATTATTATTATTTTAATGTTTATTTTTGAGAAAGAGAAACAGAACACAAGTGGGGGAGGGGCATAGAGAGAGGAAGACACAGAATCTAACGCAGGCTCCACGCTCTGAGCTATCAGCACAGAGCCCAGTGTGGGGCTTGAACTCATAGACTGCAAGATCATGACTTGAGTTGAAGTCAGGTGCTTAACTAACTAAGGCACTCAGGCATCCCTAGATTTTATTTTTAAATAATCTCTACACCCAGTGTGGGGCTTGAACTCACAACCCCAAGATCAAGTGTCATATGCTCTACTGACTGAGCCAGCCAGGCGCCCCTAAGCAAGATGTCTGCGCTGAGTGTATCTATTTCTCATCTCTACCCATCCATAACTATACTCAGAAATATGTATTTGAGAGCCATTGTTTATATAACAATTGAAGCTTTGGGGTTAGGTAAGCTCAGCAAGGAGGAAAGAGAATGAGAAGAGAGAAGGACTGAGGACTGAACCCTGAGGAACATCTATATTTGTGAGGTGATCAGAAAATGAGATACCCAGGAAAGACTCTTAGGGGAAGCTGCCATTAAGAAAAGAAGAGAATCAGAAGTAGAAAAAGGCCAGAAGTTAGATGAGAGAGTTTCAAGATGGAGAATGAGCTTAGTTCTTCTGCTAAGAAGTCAAGTGAAATAAGGAGCCCTTCAAGCCATCTGACATGTTCCATCATTTTTGAGCCCCTCTTTACTTTCTGGCTCATTAAGATGTCTCAGGCTACTCTTACTCTTTCCTGCCCTAGCCCTGGCATCAACCATTGGTCTAAGAACTCCTGTTCCCTTTGAGTTGAAAATGGTATTTAGAAACCATGGTCTGGGGTACTATTCCTTTTAAGAGGTTTATCTGTGGAGGCCAGTGGCTTATGTGGTGGTCACATGGGGGAATGGAAGGATGGAGAGGGGGGAAACTTGGTGTAAGTAAAGATGAGCAAAGCAGAGGTCTAATGATCAGACCTGAAGCTTAGGGTCAGAGGCAAGATAAGGATGATTTCACCTCAAGTCCCAGAGTGGCATATAGAACTCTAAAGGTTAGGATTCATTTTAGGAATCTGTGTGGAGCTCTGCCTTTCAGCATGTGTTATGAGAGGCCATCTGCCAAGGCTGCGCACCAAAGCAAAGCTTGAAGCCACTGTGAAATATTTTTTACCAATTTTTATAACAATGTTTTACACCAACCATTTTTCCTGGCATGTGGGCTTTAGTAGTACAATTGTAACTCCCTAATTATTAAAGTGATAGTGATGTTTACTGACTTTAAATATTCTTTATCCTTAAGAAGAGAATTGGATGTTTGGTATAAACATCTCTGGTTTTGTTGACCAAGCATTCCAACTCTCTTTCTTCCAGAAAATATCCATTTTCCTACCACAAACATCTTGTAGGGAGTCCCAACTCCTGACTGACGTTTATTGGACTGAAGTTGAGTAACCACAAGTAGGGCTGATCAAAATACTGCATTTTGGTCCTGAGTGAGTAGATGATCTAAACCAGGGCAATGAGAGTCCTTTCTCAGGGTTCGAAGAACTGATGCCGGGAAAGAGGCTTACTCTCTCTCTCAGAGAGAGAGGTGGAACATCAGTTTGTTTGTGGTAGAATTCCCAGGAGGAAGCCAGTGCAAGAGAAACAGATGTGAGATGAAACAAGACTCCGAGTGGCGTTTGAATGTCTCTGATCCCTCGTCTGTGGGGCCCAGGTGCCCTCTTGTCATCTCCGAACTGGGTGAGCCCTCTGACAGATTCCTTTTGTCTAAGCGCGTTTTGACATGAGTTTCAGTCACTTTTCACCAAAGGAGAGCGACCTCACTCTTAGGATGACTTCAAATAAGTCTCATTTGAATTTGTGTTCAAAGCTTGTGACTTCATTGATACTATCAAGAGTTAACTTGATTCCCTCCCCCCTTTTTAAAACTGAAGTATATTAACATATAGTGTTAACATTAGTGTCAGGTGTATAATATAATGATTCAACAATTCTATCCATTTCTTAGTACTCATCAAAAGTAAGTGTCCTCTTGATCTCCTTTATCTGTTTTACTCTTCCCCCTGCCCACCTCCCCTCTGGCAACCAGCAGTTTGTTCTCTGTATTTTAGAGTATGTTTTTTAGTTTGTCTTCTTTAAGTTTGTTTGTTTTGCTTTTTACATTTCACATGTGAGTGAAATCATATGGTATTTTTCTTTTTTTAATTTCTTCTTATTTTTTAATGTTTTATTTTATTTATTTTAACATTTAATTATTTTTGAGAGACAGAGACAGAGCATGAACTGGGGAGGGACAAAGAGAGACGGAGACAAAGAATCTGAAGCAAGCTTCAGGCTCTGAGCTGTTAGCACAGAGCCCGATGCGGGGACTTGAACTCACAAACTGTGAGATCATGACCTGAGCTGAAGTCAGATGCTTAACCACTTGAGTCACCCAGATGCCCCTATGTTTTATTTTTGAGAGAGTGAGAGACAGAGTGTGAGCAGAGGATGGGCAGAAAGAAAGGGAAACAGAATCCAAAGCAGGCTCCACGCTCTGAGCTGTCAGCATAGAGCCTAACATGGGGCTCAAACCCACAAACCATAGATCATGACCTGGGCTAAAGTTGGACACTTAAAAAATTTTTTTTAATGTTTTATTTATTTATTTATTAAAATTTTTTTAAATTTTTAATGTTTTATTTATTTTTGAGATACAGACACAGTATGAACAGGGGAGGGTCACAGAGAGAGGGAGACACAGAATCCGAAGACAGGCTCCAGACTCTGAGTTAGCTGTTAGTACAGAGCCTAGCATAGAGCTTGAACCTTTGAACTGTAAAATCATGACCTGAGCTGAAGTCAGACGCTTAACTGACTGACCCACTCAGGCGCCTTAGTGTTTGTCTTTTTCTGTATGACTTATTTCACTTAGCAGTATACCCTCTAGGTCCATCTTTGTTGTTACAAATGGCAAGAGCTCATTCTTTTTTATGGCTGAGTAATATTCCACTATTATATATGTGTGTGTATATCTATATTTGTATCTATGTCTATATCTATCTTTATCCATTCATATTTATCCACATCTTTATAACTCATCTATCAATGGATAGTCAGGTGGCTTCCATGTCTTGCCATATCTTGGCTACTGTAAAGAAGGCTGCAGTAAACACAGGGGTACATGTATCTTTTCAAATTAGTGCTTTTGTTTTCTTTGGATAAATACCCAGTAATAGACTTACTGGATCAAATGGTAGTTCTATTTTTAACTTTTTGAGGAAACTCCGTACTGTCTTACACAGTGGCTGCACCAATTTGTATTCCCATCAAAGTGCACAAAGTTTCCTTTCTCTCTACATCCTTGTCAACATTTGTGGTTTCTTCTGTTTTTGATTTTGGTCATTCTGACAGGTTTAAGGTGATACCTCATTTTGGTTTTGATTTGCATTTCCCTGATGATAAGTGATGTCGAGCATCTTTTCATATATCTGTTGGCCATCTGTAGGTCTTCTTTGGAAAAATGTTTGTTCAGGTCCTCTGCTCATTTTTCAGTGGGATCATTTGGGTTTTTTTGGTGTTCAGTTGTATAAGTTCTTTATATAATTTGGATATTAATCCGTTGTTGGATATGTCATTTGCAAATATACTCTCTCATTCAGTAGGTTTTCTTTTTGTTTTGTTGATGGTTTATTTTGCTGTGCAAAAGCCTTTTGTTTTGGTGTAGTCCCAATAACTTATTTTTGCTTTTGTTTCCCTTGCATGAGGAGACTTATCAGAAAATGTTTCTGTGGCTGATATCAGAGAAATTATTGCCTATGATTTCTTCTGGGAGTTTTATGATTTCAGGTCTCACATTCAGGTCTTTAATCCTTTATCCTTTATAATTTTTTCTTATTTTTTTTCTGTTTTTCATTATTTATTTTTGAGAGATAAAGAGAGACAGGGGAGAGTCAGAGAGAGGGGGTGACACAGAATCCAAAACAGGCTCCAGGCTCTGAGCTGTCAGCACAGAGCCTGATGCAGGGCTTGAACCCATGAACAATGAGATCATGACCTGAGCCCAAGCCAGACACTTAACTGACTGAGCCACACAGGCACCCCTATCCTTTATAATTTAAAATGAAGTTAACTACATTTTGACAAGCATTTCAAACAACACAGTCAAATAGTAAGAAATAAAGTAACCGCAAATGGCTATTGCGTTTTTCCTAATAAAAGCAGCAGTTGTGGGGCACGTGGGTGGATCAGTCCATTAAGCGTCCAGCTTTGACTTTGGCTCAAGTCATGAGCTCACAGTTAGGGAGTTTGAGTCCCATCGACAGTGCGGAGTCTGCTTGGGTTTCTCTCTCACCCTCTCTCTCTGCCCCTCCCCTACTTGTGCATGCATGTGTGTGCGTGCGCACGCGTGTTTTGTCTATTAATAAATAAACATAAAAAAACCAGAAGTTGTTCAAACTGATTTTTCCCCCTACTTAGGCCTAATGTTAGAACCTCTATCCCAGGTAGTCTCCCAAGGATCTTTTTCTTATTAACAAACTTAATTTAAATTGTATCTCTATTCTTCACTTTCTCCATCACATCATTGCACTGATTGAATATTATCTGTTACTTTATTAAATCTTCCATTTCTAAAGCATCAAGAAATAAATGATTTGTAAGAGAAAGTATGTATACTTTCTTATCTTTCTCCCTTTTAGTTACAAACAACCTACCACGTGCTTACTCAACCTTACACTTTCTGTAACTGAGGAGTTATTTTGACAAGTGTTACTATCTACTCTTTAGCTTTTCTAGTCCTTAAGGCTAATTAGAAACCTTAATCTTTATGTTTACCTGGGCATTTACAGAATTCAAGGACAGCTATCAAAGTTGGTTAATGGCTTTGTTTTTTAAAAAGATTCTGGTTAGGGTTCAGTGCTTATAATCATTCAATGCATTCAATGCAGTGTTAGTCATTGCATTCCATAGTTTTTCTTTGCCAGCCTCTCCTTACAGAATTATCCTCTAGTTTTCTTCTGGGGATTTACCTTTTCCCCACTTTGAGTCTATGAGGTCTCAATGCACTCTGATCCCTGTATCAAGAGTGGAGCCATGACCCAGGCCCAAGACAATCTGCACATGTGTTCTGGAGGTCAGCACTTCACCTAAACCAGTACAATTTGAGCATAGTTCAAGATATGTATTGATGCTACCAGCAGGTATGTTTTCCCTCTCCCCTGGATCTGAACATAAGGGTCTGTGAGGCTGGCATTTCTGCAGCCATGTCATGAGCATGCAGGGATTCTCTATCTGAGGATGGAGTCAACCTAAAAGCTGAATGAGAGAGAGGAACCGAGGCCTAATTACTTGAACCAAAAATTAACTTTTTGCTCAAGCCTATTTGAATAAATCTGTTACCTATAACCAAAGGGATTTTTAAAAAAGCTTATTTATTTATCTTGAGAGAGAGAGAATGAGTGGAGGAGGGGCAGAGGGAGAAAGAGAGGTTGGAATCCCAAACAGGCTCCTGATCACCACACGGCTCAATCTCACAAACTGTGAGATCAAGGGCTGAGCTGAAATCAAGAGTCAGACACTTAATCCTATAGGAGAAAACAGGCAGCAACCTCTTTGACCTTGGCTGCAACAACTTCTTACTTAACATTTCTCCAGAGGCAAGGGAAATAAAAGCAAAAATGAACTATTGGGACTTCATCAAGATAAAAAGCTTCCACACAGCAAAGGAAACATTCAACAAAGCTAAAAGGCATCTGATGGAATGGGAGAAGATATTTGCAAATGACATATTGGTTAGTATCCAAAATCTATAAAGAATTTGCCAAACTCAACACCCAAAAAACAAATAATCCACTGAAGAAATGGGCAAAAGACATGAATAAACACTTTTCCAAAGAAGACAGATGGTTAACAGACCCATGAAAAGATGCTCAGCATCACTCATCATCAGGGAAATACAAATCAAAGCCACAATGAGACACCACCTCACACCTGTCAGAATGGCTAACATTAACAACTCAGGCAACAGCAGATGTTGGTGAGGATGCAGAGAAAGAGGATTCTTTTTGCACTGTTGGTGGGAATGCAAACTGGTGCAGCCTCTCTGGAAAACAGTATGGAGGTTCCTCAGAAAGTTAAAGATAAAACTGCCCTATGACCCAGCAATTGCACTACTAGGTATTTATCCAAAGGATACAGGAGTGCTGATTCAAAAGGGCACATGCACCCCAATGTTTACAGCAGTGACATCAACAGCCAAAGTATGGAAAAAGCCCAAATGTCCGTCAACTGTTTAATGGATAAAGAAGATGTGGTACACACACACACACACACACACACACACACACACAATGGAATACTACTTGGCGGTGAAAAAGAATGAAATCTTGCTAGTTGCAGCAATGTGGATGGAACTAGAGGGTATTACACTAAGCAAAATAAGTCAGAGAAAGACAGATATATTATTTCACTCGTGTGTGGAGTTTGAGAAATTCAACAGATGAACATAGGGGAAGGGAAGCAAAAATAAAACAAAACAGTGAGGCAAACCGTAAGAGACTTGTATTTATTTATTTATTTATTAATGTTTATTTTTTTTGAGACAGAGAGTGCAAACAAGGGAGGGGCAGAGAGAGAGGGAGACACAGAATCTGAAACAGGCTCCAGGCTTTGAGCTATTAGCAGAGAACCCAATGTGGGGCTCAGACCCACAAACCATGAGATCATGACCTGAGCCAAAGTTAGATCTTTAACTGACTGAGCCGCCCAGTCACCCCATAACCAAAAGAATCTTAACTGATGTAATAATCATGTAAAATTCACCTGAATCAGAAGAAAGATTAGATAAGTACCTATATATCTGAATTCTTCTTTTTTGTAAAGTTTATTTACTTTGAGAGAGAGAGAGAGAGAGGCAGAATGAGAGGGAGAGAAAGAATCCCAAGCAGGCTCCACGCTGTCATTGCAGAGCCTGACACAGGGCTCAATCCTTCAAACCATGAGATCATGACCTGAATGGAAATCAAGAGCTGGATGTTTAACTAACTGAGCCATTCAGGCACCCCATTATCTGAATTTTTCTAGAACAAGATCTGAGAGACAAATGAAAAGTCAGAATCTGTTGGCCATGCCAACTTGCCAAAATTAACTGTCTAGAAAAGAGAGTAAAGCATAAGAAACTAGGTTCTGAGTATATTAAAAAATCCAATCAATTGCTTGGGGTATCTTGAGTCTGAGAGATATAACCCAGTACCTAAAAATGCATTATAATGAGAACAGTTCTGAGTAGTGACTATGAGGCACCAGAAAGCCACAGTTAGCAGAAAGTCACAGGTTTATAGAATTTTAGATCTGGAGGAGTTCAAATCACCTACTACTTAGTAATGAAGGGAAATGGACTCATGCTATTTTCAACAATGTAAATTGAAATACATGTTTTACATTAATCCTAAAATAATCGGAGATTTAAATGTATGAAAACAATGGTTTTCCAGTCTCTTCTACTGACTAAGGCTCTAAGGGAATTTTACTATAGTTGGGCCTTCTTAGGTCTAGAAGAACACAGAAGTTTAATAAAGAATCCTACATTTTTTTCAGCATTCTTTTTCTAGAATTCGTACGGTGGGATGAATCTTCTGTTTTTCAAAGTAATCTTTGAGGAATGTCATACATTCTGATTCAGATAATTTAGGAGGAAGCATGTGGAGTAGAAAACAGAAGAAATGTAGAGCTCGCAGCGTTTTGTGTGCATCCTAGTCTTGTCCATAACTGTGTGAGCCAGTAGAGGGAAGCCCCATGAGGGCCAGATCTGGCCTACTTGCGTGATGCACCCCCCAGGCTGCACTGTGCCACAAAGTCTGGCTCATATAATACATGCTCAACAGACTTTTGTTAAATTAGTATCTAGATTTTGCATGAGTCCCTTAATCTTTCTATGTTAGTTAATCTAATCAAAACTTCAATCACTGGACACAAGAAAAGTCACTCCCGTTACAACCTTTTTAAAGTTTTTTTTTTAAAGTTTTAATTTATTTATCTGAGAGAGAGAGGTGGGGGCGAGCAGGGGAGGGGCAAGAGAGAGGGAGACAGAGGATCTGAAGCAGGATCTGCACAGACAGCAGAGAGCCTGATGTGGGGCTCAAACTCATGAACCATGAGACCGGGCCCTGAGTCAAAGATAGACACTTAACCGACTGAACTACCGAGATGCCCCTTTTTAAAGGTTTTTTTTTTTTAAAGTGTTTTTTACTAGAGAGAGAGAGAGAGAGAGAAACTGCAAGGCTGTGAGTGGGGGAGGGGCAGAGATGGGAGACTATCCCAATCTGACTCTGTGATGACAGCACAAACTGTGAGATCGTGCTCTGAGCTGAAATCAAGAGTAGGACGCTTAACTGACGGAGCCACCCAAGTGCCCCATTCCTGTTACAACCTAACTTGGGGCAGTGAATGGGAAAAAGATCTCTGCTCCACACAGTCATTCACAGAACCCAGGCTCCTGCCAAGCTGTGGCTTCATCCAACTCTAGGGCCTCAAATCCTCTCCTGGATCCTGTGTATCTAATGGCAGGCAAAGGAGAAGAGTGGGCGTGAAGAGAGGCTTACATGCCAGGTTTTAGTCAGCCCCACACAGGGGGCTTCTGCCACATCCCATTGGCCACAACGCTCTTGTCTGCCAGCCCCTCCTACCCAACTGCAGGAGAACAGAGAACGTGATCTGGAAGAGTGAGCGGAAGCTTGATCACCGACAAGACCCAGCTTTCTCCGCACCACCCTCTGAGCCCCAACTTCTCTTCTGAACAGAAAAATTAATAATTGCTATTTGACAGCACTTTAGGAGGACTTAATGAAGCAATAAATGTAGAAATACTTGGCGAGGTGCTAGTCAAACGTTAGTTATAAATATTCCTGGGTAATTGTGTCCCTTTACCTCTGCATTTCATCTGTGAAATGTGTGGGTTGATATGCTTTTCGAGAATCCTTTCGAACCCTGGAAGGCTTAGATTCTGTGGTTCTTTTAAACTTTCATCAAGCAAGTGCCTCTCTGACTTTGCATCAGTGCACGTGATTCTACAACCCAGTCCCCCTGCCCCAAACCCTCCTTCGTTGCTGTAATGTTGCCCATGTTCTTTCGGTGACATTCTGATCCCATGTTAATTCTGTTCGTTCTAACTGGATAAAAGATCATTTTTTTGCCTTCCTATTACATCAGCCAGTTCCAGCCTGCTAGATTTCTTCATTTCAGAAGAAACTTGTAGATGTGGGGAAGAGAACCTAAGGAAGCATTCACCAGATTTGAAATTTCAAAGCACACATGATGACTTTAATCCTGTCTTGAAAGATCCCATGTAATAGAAATTTGGTTCAATTGAATTCCTTTGTCTGTGGTTTCCTTAGTTCTCTTTGCCCAGTGTCCCAGCTTTTTTGCTCTGGCGAAATTCCCTTTGCGGCCAGTTCCTGGGGGGTGTCAGCGAGAGGAGGTCTGAAGTTTCCTCTTTTAAAGGCCAATGAGGGGCAGATATGCCTCTCAGGAATATTCTGGCTTCTAGGTCCGGCACATAAAGCAGAGGTAACTGGTCTACCTGCTTCCATTTGGGGACTTTCTTACCCTTCTTCAGACCACAGCCAGGGGGCTCCTTTCACATTTCTAATCTGTTACTCCTGTGATGAAAACACTTTGTTGTATGTATTGTACTTAAAAAAAATAACCTTGATGTATATGATACATATAACACAATGCAAAAATGTTCAGTACAGTTTGAGCAGTTTTGATAACCGAAGATGCCTGTGAAATCACCATCCCAAATGAGATATAAACATTTCTTTCTTTCTTTTTTTCATTTATTTTTGCCTCAGAAAGTTCTCTTGCTCCCTGTTTCCAGTCATTGGCCCCCTGCCTAGCCTCCACTCCCAGAGGCAACCGCTTTCTGATTTTTATCACCGCAGATCAGTTTTGCCTGGTTTTGGAGTTGATACAAATATAATCCACATGGTGTGGACTTTTTTTGTGCCTATTTTCACTCGATGTAAGTTCCGGAGAGTATCCCCTGTCGTTGTGTGTTCATTCCTTTAAATTAAGTATGAGTATATTCCACAGTTTGTTTATCCATTCTCTTGTTGATGGACATTTGGGTTGTTTGCAGTGTTAGGCTATTTTAAGGCTGCTAGGAATATCCAAGTCCTGCGAGGATGTAAGTTTTCATTTCTCTTGGGTAAATAACTAAGAGTGGAATTGTCACAGAGTAACATGGGCGCCAGCACTCTAGAGACCCATTCAGGACGAAGACCCGAACCCTGAAGGGCCCGGATCACTTCTCCGGAGCCTGCACGCATCCCCTCCTTCTCACTCTCCGAGCTTTGGTTCCTCTGTCCAGGCTGTTCCCTCTGCCAGAACCCACTTCCTTCCATAGCTGCCTACCTTCCCATCCCGTCCTCCTGTCATAGGTGTACACAGCTCTGTGTCCATGATGCCACAGAACTTACCAAGCCTGTAGGTTTATGTTTCTGGGCACGATCATTTGTTCAATGTTTGTTTCTGCCTCAGCAGCAAGCTCTGTGAGGGCAAGTTATCTGGCCATTTCCCTCACACAGCACCCTACCTAGTTTCTAGCATGTACTAGCAGCCAATACCTCGGGGGGGTGGGGTGGGGGGGTGAGTGAATCGTGGCCATCCTGTACCCACCACAGATTCTGTTCTCCACTGTGGTAAAAGCCCTTTTGGTCAGCCAGAGGAGGAACCGTGCCCTCATCAGGGATTTTCCAACAGCTTGGACTCAGTCGGACGGGGAAACACCCAGGCAATCCGTTGCATTCAGGCCGCCTGGATGCCAGGAAACAGAAAAGCTTGAATTTCAATCTTACTAGCTCTTGTCCTAAGCAGACCATCATCAAAACAAAATTCTTGCTTAAAGGGGCTTCTGATCCAAATAAGACAACAAGACAACATAGTTAGCAAATACTCTGCCTCGAACTAGACCACACGGGACTCGCTCCCATATTGTTCTCCTAGTTTTTCTTCTTGAGTACCATGTCCTGGGGGGCTTTTTCCCATCCAAGTACTAACCAGGCCCGACCCTGCTTAGCTTCCAAGATCGGACGAGATCGGGCGCGTTCAGGGTGGTATGGCCGTAGACCTGGGGGGCTTTCTCAAGATGGCACTGGTTTTCTTGGAAGGCAGAATTTTTTTCTTGGTAGAGAGGGAATGAAGTTATTCCAGAAAATATTAGAGGACAAAAAGCTATGCAATGAAATTTACTTCTACATTGAAAAGCACCCCTGTGAGGTATTTTTACCATTTGACTTGTCAGGGCAGAGATGCTGATGAGCTAGGAAGGCTCATTTCCCCAATAAGTGCTGTGACTGTGAGCAAGGCTGTTCAGGGGTGTGTTTAGTATACATTGTCACTCCATCCTCCCCACGGACCCTCATATGTACAGTAATGGTTACTATTACATTACCTTACATTCCTTTGAATGAATCTGTATTTCTCACAGGTGATTTCCTCTCCAGGTTGACTTCTCATCTGCCTACAGTGATAACAAGCAGACAAGTAAATGGATACTCTTTCTTCTTAAAGTGTTTTGCCTTTGCAGAAAGAATGCAGAAATGTGATCCTAAAGGTACAGAAAGGACTAGAGGTGCTCAAGAAAACAACCTGATTACTTTTATTGCTATCAGGAAATAAAATTACGGTAGGAGTCAGCAAACCTCTGTAGAAGGAATTGAATATGCTCGCCCATCTTTAAATAGAAGTGGGCAATTCTTCACTTGAAGAGGATTTGGGGAAGTCAAAGGTGATAATATGCATTAGAAAGTCTGCCAGAGGGGCACCTGGGTGGCTCAGTCGGTTAAGCGTCCGGCTTTGGCTCAGGTCAGATCTCACGGTTCGTGGGTTCGAGCCCCGCGTCGGGCTCTGTGCTGACAGCTGGCTCAGAGCCTGGAGCCTGCTTCAGATTCTGTATCTCCCTCTCTCTCTGACCCTCCTCTGCTCCAGCTGTCTCTCTCTGTCTCTCAAAAATAAATAAAAAGCATTAAAAAAAATTAAAAAAAAAAAAGAAAATCTGCCAGAAATATTTGTCAAGAAACTCCACTGTTCATATCCTCCAATCTAGTAATTCCACTCGTAGATATCTGTCCTGTAGAATTAATCATAGATATGGACAAGGGTCTGTTACAAGGAGGATCACTGCTGCCTTACTTATAATGGGGAGAAACTGGAGAAGGTCTAAATGTTTAACAAAAACAGAATGGTTAAATTCTCAGTTCTGCTTATTATAAAATATGATTTTCAAAAATTTTTTTAACATTTATGTACTGTTGAGAGACAGAGTGGCAGCAGGGGAGGGGCAGAGAGAGGGGGAGACAGAATCAGAAGCAGGCTCCAGGCATCGAGCTGTCAGCACAAAGCCAGATATGGGGCTTGAACTCATGAACCTTGAGATTATGACCTGGGCTGAAGTTGGACGCTCAAACGACTGAGCCATTCAGGTGCCCCAAAATATTATGATATTAAATCATGTTTGCAAAAAAGATTTAATAACATAGGAAAATTCTCCTGGTGAAAGAAATACCTAGAACAGGGCCTAAAATATTGTAGGCCCTCAGTAAATATTTGTTCCATCAATATATAAATGGATTACTGCCAGAGAAATGAAGGTTAACATTTATTTTTTAAATTTTTTAATGTTTTTTAATTTATTTTTGATACAGAGAGAGAGACAGAACATGAGATGGGGAGGGGCAGAGAGAGAGGGAGACACAGAATCCAAAGCAGGCTCCAGGCTCTGAGCTGTCAGCACAGAGCCTGACATGGGGCTTGAACCCACTAACTGTGAGATCATGACTTGAGCTGAAGTCTAACACTTAACTGACTGAGCCACCCAGCGCCCATGAAGGTTAACATTAAAAAACAACAAGAACAACTATAGGTAGGGTTAACACTGGAAAGGCATTTTAGAGAGGGAAAAGAAGAAAAAGAAAAAAACAGTTGTCCCTCAACCTAAAAAAAAGACCATGAACAAAAACTTGATCTTGAATATAGGTCTGTGGAAAAACCTCTCTTCTGAGACACTGTAGTGTGTTTCCCTAAAATGAGACTCTGTTAACTTACTAGTTCTTGAGCAACTACTGTGTGTGTCTGTGTGTGCATGTGTGGGCGTGCATGCACGCTAAAAAGTTTTTTCTGAGATGTTAGTTTGATGGACTTTTCCTAATTGAAAAGAATTTCATCTTTTTACTGTTTTCTTAGGTGAAGAGTTGGAAATATTTTTATCTCACAGCTTCAATTCCAAACACCCAGACAGAGCGCCTGCCACATAAGCCTGTTTCCCGCTCTTGCCCTCTAAGGTGAAGCCTGGCAGCTGTGGGCGTTCTCGAAAGTGTGTGCCTTGTAGACTGTAGCTCATTTTGAAAAACTGGCTCATTGCCATTCTGCACTCCAGCTTGTGATACTTAAATAGGAGATTCAACTGAACCAGATATAAAAGAGAGAAAGAGTGTGTGTGTAAGGTGATGGTGGGGAGAGGGCCCAGCAAGAAGACCAACAAAGATATGTGAGTTGGAAGCCATATTCTGAGCCAAGGGCTGCACTTGTTCGGTGGAAATTAGGGGTCCGCCTACAACAGGAATGTTTCGAAACTAAGATCAGAACAGAAGCATCATCAACACCCAAGGACACCCTGAGAGATATGTGAGTTCTTTTTTTTTTTTTTTTTGAGTTTATTTACTTTGAAAGAGAGAGAGAGAGAGAGAGAGAGCGAGAGAGCAAGCAGGACAGGGGGAAAGAGAGAGAGGGAGCGAGAATCCCAAGCACACAAAGGGCTCGAACTCACAAACCGTGAGATCAGGACCTGAGCCGAAGTAGAACGCTTAACTGACTAAGCCACCCGGGTGCCCCAGAAGCAAAAAGCACTGTGCTTCGCGGCGTGGGAAAACTCGGCTTTGGGAAGTGGGAGAAAGCATTATAATTTTAGAAATGTTCTTTGAGAAAAATACTACAGTTTTAGGATACCAGTACTGTAACAAGGAGACACAACCGTGCTTAAGAAACCTTTAAATATATCCACTAAGCCCTACAACATGTATCCTCAAGCCAGCTTTCCTCTCGCTAGATCCCACAAGGTCCAAGGCCGCCCCAAAGCTCTCCGACCCACCGGAGGGAGACTGTGATGGAAGGAAAGTCCGAGAGCAAAGACAGAGGTCTTAACTGATTGCGTTAAAATACCTTAAATTTGCAAATTTTTAAAAATGTTTTATTTATTTTTGATACAGAGAGAGACAGAGCATGAGAGGGGGAGGGGTAGAGAGAGGAGACACAGAACCGGAAGCAGGCTCCAGGCTCTGAGCTAGCTGTCAGCACAGAGCCTGATGCGGGGCTCGAACCCACAAACGTGAGATCTGACCTGAGCCAAAGTCGGAGGCTCAACCGACTGAGCCACCCAGGCGCCCCAAATTTGCAAATGTAACAGAACCATGTGCCCTTGTGAACACATTGTTATTGTTAGGACTCTTTCTAGGGCCTTTACAAGTTAGGAGCCTTGAAACTCAAGCTTCATTAGCTTGGGGAGAAATCCTCTGACCATGCCCCCACTTCCCTAGCATTTTTCTGCAGATGAAATCAGACTAAAGTTAAAGGCAGCCAGCAGGACGAGTAAAAGGTGGAAATTATAGAAAGGTCACAGTGGGGACTCATCACATACTTTCTTAGTCCTCTTGCCGGAGGGAGGCAGGGGAGACCCTGGAATGAGAGGTAAAATCAGACCATTTAGGTAAATTAAAAGTACAATGCATATAACAACACTCAGAAACTGAAGGAGACGAATCAGGTTATCAGAGGGGCTGCCTACGGGAAAGGGTGAGGAGTTAAGAATGACGGTTAAGAGGAACACATTGCTCACGCAGTCCATAATAAGCTAGAGAGGACCGTGAAAACAATCAAACACTCCAACAGCAATGAGAGAACGTCAATTTTTTTTTTTTTTCCAGAATGGGGAGATTCCTACTAATAATGCTTGGTAGGGCGTGTGTGGAACAGTTTTAGACTCTTGCGGTTGCAAGATGGTGGGGCATTAGGAGACAAGGGCTCCCTCTCATGCAGGAGAATCGAAGGGCTATTTCAATTTTATTTTTTATTTTTATTTATTTTTTTATTTTATTTTTTTTTAATTTTTTTAATGTTTTATTTGTTTTTGATACAGAGAGAGACAGAGCATGAGAGGGGGAGGGGCAGAGAGAGAAGGAGACACAGAACCAAAAGCAGGCTCCAGGCTCTGAGCTGTCAGCACAGAGCCTGACGCGGGGCTCGAACCCACAAACCGTGAGATCATGACCTGAGCCGAAGTCGGAGGATTAACCAACTGAGCCACCCAGGCGCCCCTATTTTTTATTTTTTGAGAGAGAGAGAGAGACAGAGAAGGAGAGTGCATGAGCAGGGGAAGGGCAGAGGGAGAAAGAGAATCTTAAGCAGGCTTCACGCCCAGTGAGGAGCCTGATGCAAGGCTTGATCTCAGGACTGTGAGATCATGACCTGAATGGAAATCTAGAGTTGGATGCCTAATCAACCGAGCCACCCAGGCGCCCTTAGAAGACATATTTTTTAAAAACTACTTTGTAGTTTTTGGGAAAACAGTGACAGTGCTTTTGCTTTTTAAAAATATGCAAATAATATAGTTATTAAATGATGAATTGAATCCACAGAAAGTACTTAAAAAGAATACCTGACACACAGAAGCCCTCAATAACTGTTACAAAAATAACCTGAAATTCCACTATCCAGAGATAACCACGATTAAGATTTTGGTAAATGTCTTTTCAAGGAAAGGCATCAATTGACTCACTTGTACATAAATGAAATCACACTCCATGTGATGTTCTGAAACCTGCTTTTTTAGTACAACATCATACTGTAAAGATCATTTCATGTCTTGGAATATAGACTATTCTTACTCTTTCTAAGGTCTAGTGTGTATTCCATTATACAGATGTTTTATAATTTTTTTAAATGTTTTTTTAATTTATTTTTGAGAGACAAAGAGAGGCAGCTCGAGCAGGGGAGGGTCAGAGAGAGAAGGAGATACAGAATCCGAAGCAGGCTCCAGGCTCTGAGCTAGCTGTCAGCACAAAGCCCGATGCGGGGCTCGAACCCGCAAACCATGAGATCATGACCTGAGCTGAAGCTGGATGCTTAACCAACTGAACCACCCAGGTGCCCCTACAGATGTTTTATAATTTATGTAATGTGCTCATAATGGGTGACATTGAAGCTGCTTCCAGTTTTTTATCATTATTTGTAACACTGCTGGACCACGTGCATATACCTCCCACTTTATACTTGTTTGAATATTCTCTTAGAAATGGAATTGTGGGGTCAAAGCATATCATGTTTGACATTTTAATACTGCCAAACTGCCCTACAGGAAAATGCTTGGTGTCTGTGCCCCCAACGGTGGTGTGAGTGTTCTGTTGTCTCACAACAAAGGGTGCAATTCTTTTCAATCTCTGGGTTCCTGCTGGGTGAAAAATAGTTTATTGTCAATTATATTTGCTTTTTTGTTATGAATGTGAAGGTTAATTTTGTGTCAATGTGGCTAGGCTATGGTGCCCAGTTTTTTTTTTTTTTCAAACACCAGTCTAGGTGCTGCTGTGAAAGCATATTTTAGAGGAGATTAATATTTAAATCAGTAGATCTTGAGTAAAGCAGACTGCCCTCCATGGTGTGGTGGGCCTCACCCAATCAGTTGAAGGCCTTCAGAGAAAAAGCTTGGGTCAGTTTTTCCCTGGGTCTCCAGCCTGCTGTCCTGCCCTGTATGCTGTCCCCACGATGGCATGAGCCACTTCCTTAAAATTTCCAATTTCTAAATATACACATATCTTGTTGGTTTTGTTTCTCTGGAGAACCCTAACTAATACAATCAGTGAAGTTGCCCAGTTCAAGTGTTTATTAGCCATCTGTATTTCATTTCTCTTTTCTTCTTTCTTTTCATTCTCTTTCTTTCTTTTTCCCTCCCACCGCCCCCCTGCTTCCCTCTAAATTTTATCTCCTACCCTGTGTCTGGGTCTTTTTTATTTTAGCCACTCTGCTCATGTCTGACATGGGGCAGGATGACCTAGGGCCCCAAAGTGATGGGTTCTGCAGTGTATTCCCCAACCCTGATTTTTTGACGAAGGACTTTTACTGCAAATAATTTAATGTAAATAAATAGATCAAATAAATAAAGCCAAGTAACTGAGGATGCTGCCTCATTAAGGGAACTTACTTAACTTCCTCTATCAGTTAACAGCTGAACACAGAATTTCCTGTTGTTTTTTCTCTTTCCCCCTCGTAGAGGTTGATGTCATCACAGCCACGTAGAAGAATCATTTCCTACAGCGATGGCGGATCTATAATGGCATCGGATTACAAAAGCTGGTAAGGAAAGTTGCTATCAGTACTTATTATCAGAAATTACAAAGAAAATTAATTTTAAACTTTCTGGGAAAGGAGCTATTCAGTGAAACTTGAGATTTTTCTTGACTTATTTATTATACAAAGAAGCCTATCTCCCACCTACCAGAGAAAGAATGCCCTACAGCTTCAAGGGACCAAATATACAGGACTGCTGTAAGAGACAGATGGTCCCACTTCGGTAGGTTACATATGTCATCATATTGGATAGGCTGGTGCCTGGACTATTTTTCAAGCACCAGACCTGCACTGAGGAAGCTTTGAAATTTTCTGTTTGCGATGTCTTTGGTCAAATCTCCTAAGCAGTATCCCCCCACCCCACCCCCATTAGAATGGAAGCAGGATGAGGGCTCCTGGGTGGCTCAGTTGGTTGAGTGTCCAGCTCTCGACTTTAGCTCAGGTCATGATCTCAAGGTTCATGAGTTCGAGCCCTGCATCAGGCTTCATGCTGATGGTGTGGAGTTCCTTTGGGATTCTCCTTCCCCCTCTCTCTGCCCCTCCCCCACTGACTGTCTGTCTCTCACAGTAATAAACTTAAAGAAGAATGGAAGCAGGATGTATTAGTTTCCTGTGGCTACTATAACCAATTGTCTGTCACAAGCTCAGGTGTGGGGAGGAGGTTTAAAACAACAGAAATTTGTTTCCTCACAATTCTGGAGGCCAGAAGTCCCAAATCAAGGTGTCAGGAGGGTTGGCTTGGAAATCACACCCGAACTAATGGGCAACTGCTGCGAAAAAGAGCAATACTGTCCCATCAGAAGGAGGGGGGCCCACACGGTTGAGCAGCCTCTGGGTGCAGAGGAAGGAGAGGAGTTCAACCTGGACGTTCTGAGTGGTGACGCAGCAGGTGGGACACCCGAGAGGGATGTCCCCTGCCCTTTACATGTAGCAGCAGGTGTGTCGTTTTTAATTTTAGCAAGAACAATTTCAGTGGAGTGTAGGGCAACGGGACTGCTGAAGGGAGATGAGGAATGGAGGCACCTGAGGAGAGTTGAAGCGGGGCTGGTCAGAAGCCAGAGAACGAGGGTCTCACCATGACCACATGGGGCTGAGGCAGCCTTTCAGGACGCGAGGCAGTGCCCTTGAGCAGAAGTTCTCAAAGGCTGTTACCCAGATCAGCAGCGTCAAGCTGCTGGGAACTTACTAGAAACGCAAATTTTGAGGACCCATCCAAGACCCACTGAATCAAAACCTCTACGGTGGAGCCCTAAAATCTGTGTTTAACAAGCCCGCAGGGGACCCGGATGTGGACCACACTTTGTCAGAGCCGCTGGTGCCCTGAGTTCAGGGAGGCACACGTGTGCGGTATTAACGTGCGTACAGGGTCCGAGAGCATGAAGTTTTGGAAAGCAAGCTGGTGAGGAAACGGGCTGGCCCCTTTCCAGGCTGAGGCCCCTGCAGCTGGGGTGTGGAATACACCTGTTCTGACCCCTCAAGCGGACCAGCAGCCTGACGTCCTCCCGCTCCGCCGGGCAGCGCCAGGGCACACAGCCTCCCGGGAGGATGCGGCTGGTGTTGGGCTGAAGCTGTCACAGAGTGGCATTTCTCACACTATTTGAAGAGCCCCTGGGAAATGTTAACCAGAAACTTGGTTTGCTCTTTGACTTCAGTCTTTACGGTTGAAAACCTCTCTAAAATGGATCTGTCTTTTTGCCACTTTAGAGGCTAGAATAACATCCAAAGTAGCAGGGTTGTGAAAGATTTATTATCTTTACAATGCAGAGTGGGTTTCAGATGAGCTCTCTTGATATTATCACTCTCACCCTCTTGCATTCTGATTTGCTTCCTTGAAAGGGAGAGATTAGGGTGGATGGAGCTCCTCGTGCCTGCTGGGATCTGCATGTGCCCCCCACCCCCACAGTACCTATGACACACTCTGTTACGTGTCCGCCTCTGATTCCCCTGAAATGTACATGAAAGTCATCTGTCTGGTGGGCAGATAACAGGAAGTGCGGCACAGTGTGAATGCAGTGAGGGCAGGGCTGGTTAGTTCATGGTTTTTACCTCTAAATCCTGGAATTATAACAGTACCCTATAAGCATGCTGAATGCATGAAAGAACATGGTTACTGTAATTGGATTGGGGATCATTTTGAAATCTATAGGTTTTAGGGTCACCATTCTCAGCACTAATCCTCACTGTCTGGGGCCATAAATATAACATGTATAGACAGGGCTGGCTACATAACTTGTGGGGACCAGTGTGAACTGAAAATTTAGAGCCCCTTATCAAAAATTATTATTAAGAACCTCAAGACAGTGACAGCATAGCATTAAACCAGGTATGGGGTCTTTCTGAATGTGGGGTCCCATGCTCCTGCCTGAGTCCCATGAAGTCAGACCTATAGGTAGGAGATGGAATGAGATCTTACTAATCCTGGTAACTTCTGGAAATAACTTTAAGAAAATTTTTGCAGAAATCATTGAAATGAACTTTTTACGCAATCTTCTCTTTTTTTTCATGAAAGAAGAGGGCAATATAAAAATGGAGGTGTCTGTGATAGGACTGGATTATTCTAATTCCTCTCTTCCCCTTGGAATGTGTCCAGTCTTTGCCATGATACTCTACAATGCCCCCCTGCCCCCGCACTGGAGAGACCAGACTATATTTTTCCATCCACTGATGTTGGACTTGGCCTTTGGCTTGTTTTGGCCAATGAAATATATTAGCAGACATGATATGAGCAGAGACTTTAAATGTGCTCCTGTACTTTGGCTTGACCTCTTATCCTTTTCTGTCCCCTACCATGAGAAGAACTGTCCTTGGGACACCTGGGTGGCTCAGTCGGTTAAGTTTCTGACTTAACTCATGGTTTGAGCGCTGAGTCGGGCTTTGTACTGATAGCTTAGAACCTGGAGCCTGCTTTGGATTCTGTGTCTACCTCCCTCTCTGCCCCTCCCAGGCTTATGCTCTCTAAAAAATAATAAATAAAAACGTTAAAAAAAAAAAAAAGAACAGCCCTTGGTTACCTTCTGGTCCAAGGACAATGAGAGAAATGTGGAGTGGACCCAATCTTCATCTACGGCTGGAGGCCGAGCTGCCCCGGCAGCCCCACGGACCTGTGAGGAAGAGAAAGAAATGCTTCTGGTGTGCCACAGGGATTGGGCATCATTTGTTACACAGCATTCACACGGCGGAAGCCCAACTAATAATGTGTGCTTTGGGTGGATCCTAGCAAACAGATATTTTACTGTGTTTTTTTAGGCTTTGGGGATGCTGAGAATGACAAAGGCGAGGCTGGAGAAGGAGCCGACATGCTGAACACTGGTGTGCATCCCGATGCTCAAAGCAAGCCAGTGAGTACTAAGCAAAGTACTGAACAGTGCTGAGTTGGGTCACATTAAAGAGATCTTCTTTGAGTTGTCTTTGTTTTTTAGAGATTGCAAGTGTCACATAGGAACTCTCTGAGGAAGCAGCAGGAGGAAGGGGCCTCACTTTTAGGGACCCTTGTCCCATGTTTCAGTTAAGTTGCGCACAGTGGCTACTGGCTCATCACCCCCAGCAGCAGCGAGGTTGTCACAGTACTTAAGAGCCAATGCAAAAGGGCTCCGGCCACTCAGGGAGAGGCTCCACTCTTGGGCTGTGACCAGCTCTTTGGGGGGTAAGGAGGGCCTCCCTTTGCCGAGAATTCCAGTAAGGCCCCAGGCCCATCCTGTGAGCCAGGGTTGTTGAGCTGGACTAATGCGGAATATATGGTCCAAGAGTGAAAGGGGGTGCTTTCCTGGGGCAGATGCTCCCAGCACCACTCCAGTGACGTCTGTCTCCTAACATTGAGAAGCCATGAATAGGCACAGAGGAATTAAGGTAGCCAGTCAGCTCCTTCACCTAGGGAGGTGATCCAGCTAAACCGGATACAGTCAATAAGATCGTTAAGTGGACGAAGGAGGCAGAAGACGAACCGCCAGAGAGACGGTAGCACGAGAAGGACTTGGCCTGTCGCTCAGTTTGATAATGGAGGAACACAGCCATGAGCCTAGGAGTGTGAGCGTCTCTAGAAACTGGAAAAGGCAAAGGAACAGATTGTCCTTGAGGGCCTCCCAAAGAAATTCAGCCCTGTTGACACCTTGCTTTAGCTCAGCGAGACCTGTTTTGGACAACTGACCTGCAGAACTGTAAGATAATAAATTTGTGTTGTTTTAAGTCACTAACTTAATGGTCACTTGTTATGGTAATGACAGGAAACTAATATATTCCCCAAAAGGAAACCAGAATGCTCTTAGCAACATGAGAGGAAAATGCTAGCAGGCAAACAAATAGGCCAGAGCAGATGTATAGTGTAGACTGGGTCTCCAGTATGTCTTGTTCTGTGGCTCACTGGATATTTCCCAGGGGAGACAGGATAAACCATACTTTACAAAGTGGGGTCTGTAACAGTGTTCACCTGCTCCACAAAGCCGAAGCTCACAGCACCTGTGAGCAAGAGCAGACCAGCCCAAGAGTACTGCCTACAAAGGCATTCTACAAAGACTTGAGACTTAGTTACTTCACTTGCCAGCTGGGTAAGCCTAGGCAAGCTGCTTAACCTCTCTGTGCCTCGGTGAAAAGAGGATGATAAATATATATCTGACCAATTTTTTATGAGGACTGATGTTAATACATATAACAAAGCATCATTGCTGGCATATAATTAAGACTTAAATGTTATTGGTTGTATGATGACTAATGCTATTAGGCAGTATGTGTAGTGATTTGTAACCCTTGGGTCCTAGAGCCAGAAAACGTAGGGTCAGAGTTGGCTCTGTTGCTTGGAATTTCTACCCTTGGGCAAGTCCTTTAACCTCTATCAGGCCCAGTTTTTTTTATGTGTAAAATGACGATATCAAAGTTGCCTACTGGGTGGCCTGGCTGGCTCAGTTGGTAGAGCAGGTAACTCTTGATCTGGGGTTGGAGTTTGAGCCCCACATTGAGTATAGAGATTACTTAAGAATAAAATCTTTAAAAAAGTATTATGAGACGATTGGGGGAATATAAACACTCCTCAGTGGGTATTTGATGATATTAATGGTGAGATGATGGTAAGATGGTTATGTTTTTTAAAAAGCTCTTAGGTATATAGAGATATATTGGATGGAATTGTTTTTAAAGCAAGAAAACAGGGGTGTTGGGTGGCTCAGTTGGTTAAGTGTCCAACTCTTGATTTCGGCTCAGGTCATGATCTCACAGTTGTGGGATGGAGCCCCTTGTCAGGCTTTGCTCTGATATCACAGAGCCTGTTTGGGATTCTCTCTCTCCTTCTCTTTCTGTCCCCTCCTTTCTCTCCCTCTCTCTCAAAATAAATAAACATTAAAAAAAATAAAAATAAGTGACCTACCTCATAGAGCTATGTTGGGGCATTCATCAATGAATACATGTGAAGTCCAAGAACAAGTCCTGACAGATCTGATCAATGTTATCTGTCCTTTTTTAAAAATTTTTAATGTTTATTTACTTTTGAGAGAGAGACAGAGCACAAGTGGGAGAGAGGCAGAGAGAGCAGGAGACACAGAATCTGAAGCAGTCTCCAGGCTCTGAGCTGAGAGCAGAGAGCCCGACGTGGGGCTCAAACTCACAAACCACAAGATCATGACCTGAGCTGAAGTCGGATGCTCAATCAACTGAGCCACCCAGGCGCCCCAATGTTATCTGCCCTAATCACTGTTAGCAGTAGTACAAGGTCACCATCACTCTGGATGCTTAATAACTAAGCAGTCACCACCACCAAAAAGTCAGTGGCACCTTACGGGACCACAAAAACCCTTGAAGTTAGGAAGAACTGTGGTCCCCACACTGTGGAAGTTATTGGAGCTGCAACACCTCCCCTCTTTCTAGCAGGTCAAATCATGGTAGCGCCTGGGTGAGATGCACATATAATATATAAAAATAAAGGAAAGGGGAAAAGTTAGTTGTTAGAAACACATCGGACAAAAAGACTTGTAAACAGGATACCTAGGAGCCCACCTGCTTTCCTTTTCTCTCCTCTGCAATTACCCAGGGTTATACTTGTTGTTGCTTTTGATTCGGTGTTTTTACACTTTGTCACATACTAAGAACATTAGGTTAAGGAACCTTGTCATTTTCCTATTCAAAGCAGTCCACTCAATAATACCAAGCATTCCCACTTTGGTAGATAGTGACAAGAAGACAGCCCCTTAGTAAACAAGCAAATCATTTCATGGCAACATCTGATTTAATCAAAACATTCTGGTTCTCCCTGGTCTGAACCCACACAAGGAATGAACCAATCCAACTGGAAAAAAATATTTGTTTTATCTTTGCCACATTTATTTACTCTTAGGGACTATTTAACTTGATCGGGCAGAGAAGTTGGAAGGAACAAAAATACTCAAGGCACTGAACAGCCCTGGCTGGCGATCTCTGGCACCAGGCAGAAACGGCCTGGAGCTGCATCCACAGGGGTCTGCTCATGAGCAGTTTCTTGAAATCCTTTGCCCTCATCTTCATGGGGGAAAACTGGACTATTGTTCATGTGCCGGGTTTTGGGGTTGGGGGGGTGCAGAATGGGAGTTAAAATGACTTCAAAATATGAAGTAAGTCATTCCACAAAGCTTCCTGACAATTGTGTATATGTAGGGCTTTGTGAAGGTGTTACAGGAAGGCAAAGACAAACTAGATATGGGTTAGATCTCAAGGGACGTCCGGTCAAAAAAGTCACATAAAAGACACACAAATATCTGTGAGGAGTAGAAAGCCACCAGTGCAGGGGGCTTTGTTGACAAAGGGCTCTGGGGTGAAACCTCTGAGGATGGGAGTGAAGCAGGACATGGCAGAGGAGAAGCTGGGCAGAGGTGGGCACAGCCTCGGCCGCATCCCACAAGGATCTCAGAAGGATGATGGGTGCCTGTGACATAATAAAAAGCATGTATCTGACACAGAGCTCCTAAAACTCTTAGAAATGATTATCTTTTGCTTGCTAATGCGGTGGGTCCTACAGAGGCCTAGATAGCTTCAGGATGGGACCTGCTGAATGGAAAAAAAGCCATGTGATTAGAAGGTTAGATTTTTCAGCCCTGTGCTCCCTCCTCTCGGGAGGGCGTAGGGGTGGGAGATTGAGGTCAATCACCAATGACCAAGTATTGAATCAGTCATGCCTGCAGAGTAAAACCTCCACAAAACCCCTACACCATGTGGTTTGGGGAGCATCTGGGAGTGGTGAACACATCTGCATGCTGGAAGGGGGGCACACCCCGAACCTAAGAAGCTCCTATTCTTGGGAGCCTGTCAGATCTCGCCCTGTGCACTTCTTCATCTGACTGTTCATTTTTATCTTTTATAATAAACTGTAATAGTAAGTAGAATGCTTTGTGGATTTCTATGAATTGTTCTAATAAATTATCGAAACTGTGGGGGGCGCGTCGTGGGAACCCCTGACTTTGTAGTCAGTTAGACAGAAGTGCTGGCCACTCGGGGACCCCATTTGTGGTTGGCATCTGAAGTGAGGGCAGTCTTGTGGGACTGAGCCCTTTAATTTGTAGGATCTCATGCTAACTAACTCCAGGGAGATAGTGTTAGAACTGAATTGAATTGCTAGACACCAATCAGTGTTGGAGGATTCGTTGATGTCAGGAAAACCCATTTGGCATCAGAAAACACCTCACAGTATCACAGCATTGTTGCAGCTTGAGGTAAGGGGGTTGGACTTTCATGTCCTGCATCAGCTAGCCATTGGCCATGGGCTGCCTCGAGGGTAGAATAATTTCCCAAATATTTCTGGGCAAGTTGGCTCCCATGGGTCAAGGGCAACTCTGCAAGGGAAGGGTGCAGCTGTAAGCCTGTGGCGGCTAATACTTGCAGGAGTCATGGGCCGGTAGATCTGCCTGGTGAAGGGAATCTGGACAGGACACAACAGTGATGATTACAAAGTTTCATTTGGAGGAAGACAGGAAAGTGTTGGTGGAAGTTCCCGCCGTGAGATGTGAGTTGATCCACCGAAATCAGTAGAAGGTTGCCATTCAAGTGGCAGCTCTTCCTGCCAAAAGTAAAAGAGATTCCTTGGAAAAATCCATCAGGAAGCTCCTGCCTGAAAATTCCAATAAGATATAAGGTGATTATATTAGCCAGGGTTCTCCAGAGAAACAATACCAATAGGAGATGCTAATATATGCTAACACACACACACACACACACACACACACACACACACACACACACACCCATATATATAATTATGGAGGCTGAGAAGTTCCACTATATGCTGTCTATAAGCTGGGGAACTAGGAAAGCCAGTGGTATAACTCAGTTCAGGTCCAACGACCTGTTAGAAGGGGTTGGGGTATGCGATGGGCTAAGTCCCAGCCTGAGTTGAGAACCAGGAGCATGATATCTGAGGGCAGGAGAAGATGGATGTCCTGGCTCAGGCAGAGAACAAATTCTTCCTTCCTCTGCTTTTCTGTTCTATTCAAGCCCTTGACGGATTGGACAGTGCCACTCACATGGGGGAGGGTGATCTTCACTCAGTCTACCCATACTAATCCCTTCCAGAAACACCCTCACAGACACACCAGGATATAATGTTTTATCAGGCATCTGAGCGTTTCTCCGCCCAGTCATGTTGACATATGAGCTCAAGCGTCACAGTGATGCAATGGAAAAATGTTTAGGGCAGAAGTGACGTGCTGAGTGCTCAAATGTAATACCTAGGAGCATCTATGGAAGAACACCTGGAGGGCTCCTAGAATTATAAATAAAGCCAAAAATGGTTTAGCGGTGAGCTTTTTAGAAAGCTAAGACAAAAACAAACACATAACCATTTATTGAGCACATACTATTTGTCAGGTGCTGTGACTTTTTATTTGACAATAAATTATATTTAAAAAAAAGAAATGAGGAAATTGAGACACAGAGAAGTTAATTAACTTGCTTATGGTCCTTGGCCCCTGAGTGGGGCTTGGGCTGTGGGAGTTATTCAGAGAGGACAGATACAGCCCTGGGGCTGAGTTCTGGTTCTCCACCCCACCGTCTCCTGTTCCATCAGGACTGAATGGAGACATGCCACTTTCCTTTTATCTAGACCGGGTTCTGACTTCCGGAAGCACAGGACCCCAGTGTGGGGGCATCCACAAAAGACACTCCCATGTGGAGTGCACACCCTCCCCAGGGCACCTGCCTTATTCACGGTGGTGTGTCCTCGCCTCAGGAGCTGTCCTGGAAAGTCACTAAGATGCACACAAGAGAGAGCGCTAGAAGGAGGGGTGGGATGGGGTGTGGAGCCATGTTAGGGGGAAGTGAGGTGGAAGGTCACAGGTCACAGGTCTACACAGGGCGAGCTACATCAGTAAGGGGGATTCTAGGATTGTGACTAGAAATTGGCTCCTGGAAATAAAGTGAATCATAAATAAAAATCTTCATGGAGGTGTTCTGAGAGGAAAGAGCCTTCATGGCCTTCAAGCAGCTTTGCTGGAGCGTGTTTTTACCACCGTGTCCCTGTCCCTAAGCCTGGTGTAGGTACACGATGTTTATGAGAGCTTGCCTGGATTGCCCTCTCTTCTCTGCCAGATAGGAGCTGCCAGCTCAAGTACAACCTCCTCACCTCAACCAATTCTGCAAACATGGATGGAACATCTTTTCTCTGATGGGCATCTTGCTAGGACTTATGGGAAACGCCAAGATGAAATGCCCAGATCAACAGGGACGAGCGTCACAGGGGAACACTTCCCAAGCATGCCTCAGGCCTGGTTCCCCTGATTCTTTTGGTGTCACATCCCCCACCAAGTCAGAAACTTTGGTGTGACCCCCCCAAAGCCACCTTCTCTGGCACCCCTCCCATTCAACCAATGTCCAAGACTCATTGGGTTGCTGCCCCCAATTCCATTATCTCTAGTGATTCCGAGTGAGGGGCTTGCTTATCTGTCAAGGGATAATTTCAACAACCATCCATCTATCTCACTTTGCCCTGATCCAATTCAGGTTTCCGACCATGACCATCAGAGTGATCCCTGCAACATGTAAATCCAGGCGCGTCTCTGCCTGGGTGGAAGCCCTTCTGACTTCGCAGCATCTTGCTCTGCCTGCCTGTCTGCCCACTCGTGGGACTGTCATGAACTAAGAATGAATGTGTGTAAATCACCTCCACCTATCTGGGAGAATGCAAGAGTGCTATTTTTGTTTTTTGATTTATTTTTATTTTAAAAAATTGAGATATAATTAACACATAACATTGTGTAAGTTTAGGGTATATAAGACGTTGATCTGAAACATTTATTTATGGCAACATGATTATCACCCCATCCCATAATATTATGTCTTTTTTTATGAAGATTTAAGGTCTAGTGAGTGCTAATTTTTAAAAAATGTTTATTTATCTATCTATTTTGGAAGAGAGAGCGTGCAAAAAAGTGGTCAAAATACTTAAACAGACACTTTCATCACAGTCTGTTTAGATATTTTTGACCACTTTTTAGTTGGACTTTTACATTCTTACCGAGCTGTGAAGGTTTTTTCTAAGTATTCTCGATACAGATTCCTTAGCAGATATAGAATATTCTACTAATTTCCCAAGTGTTGTGGTTTTAAAATTTTTTGTAATATTATCTTCTTAATAAGAGATTTATTGGGCTTTATTCACATATCATTATCTTTTGAAGAGCAAAAAGTCTTCATTTTGATGTCAAGTCCAGTGTATCCATATTTTCTTATGGTTTGTGATGTGTGTGAAACACATACCTACATAAGAAACCTTCACCTGACCAAGCAGCACCAACGACAAGAGCCAAAGTATGGAAAGAGCCCAAATGTCCATCTACAGATGAATGGATAAAGAAGACGTGGTGTGTACACCACACACACACACACACACACACACACACACACACACACACACACTGGAGTATTACTCAGCAATCAAAAAGAATGAAATCTTGCCATTTGCAACTACATGGATGGAACAAGAGTATATTATGCTAAGCGAAATTAGTCAGAGAAAGACAAATATATGACTTCACTCATATGAAGACTTTAAGATACAAAACAGATAAACATAAGGGAAGGGAAGCAAAAATAATATAAAAACAGGGAGGGGGACAAAACATAAGAAACTCTTAAATATAGAGAACTGAGGATTGCTGGAGGGGTTGTGGAGGCGGGGGATGGGCTACATGGGTAAGGGGCATTAAGGAATCTACCCCAGAAATCAATGTTGCCCTATATGCTAACTAAACTGGATGTAAATTTAAAAATAAATAAATAATTAAAACTTAAAAAAGGAAACCTTTGCCTGACCCAAGGTAACAGGATTTTCTCCTTTGTTTTCTCAGAAGTTTTAGAGTTTTGTCTCTTATATTAGATTCAAAATTAATGGTTGTGTACGGTATGAAGGGTCAAGAAGCGTGTGTGTGTGTGTGTGTGTGTGTGTGTGTGTGTGTATGGATGTCCAATTGCTTCAGCACCATTTCTTGAAAAACTATCATTTTTTCGCTAAAACCAGTTGACTACATTTTGGTGGATCTATTTCTGGACTCTCTAGTCTGTTCCCTTGATCTGTGTGTCTGTCTTTAGACCAGTACTACTCTGTCTTGATTACTATAGCTTTAGCATAAATCTTCAAGTCAGATAGAGTGAATCCTCCACCTTTGTTATTCTTTTTCTAGAATAATCTAGAATAATTTCCTAGGCCCTTTGCATCTCTAAATATGTTTTATTTCTTTATTTTTTTGTCAAAATTCATTTTTATTAATAAAAATAAACACCTAAATTTTTAAAATGTTTATTTATTTTAGAGAGAGCGAGAGACAGGAGTGCAAGAGAGGGAGGGCAGAGAGAGAGGGAGACACAGAATCTGAAGCAGGTTCCAGGCTCTGTCAGAACTTTCAGCAGAGAGCCCAGTGTGGGGCTCGAACTCACAAACTGTGAGATCATTACCTGGGTTGAAGTCGGACGCTTAACCAACGGACCCATTCAGTCGCCCCAATAAAAATAAACACTTATTCCAATTTCAGTTGTTGTACTTGAAGTTGCTAATTAAAAAAAAAGAGTTTAAAATACTTACTCCATCATCCTGTTTTTGACCAAGACAATGAAGCTGTGGCTTAAAAAAAAAAAAAGTATTCAACACCATTTGCTCATAGGCCTTTCAGAATTATTCTTAACGTTTCTGGAACCTTCCTGTCTGTAAAATACAGGAATTACTGAGCTACAAGGGGAAGCCTCGCTGGGACAACCAGAGAGAAGTTAAGCAATCATCATAAAAGAAACCCATGTGCATTCAGCGCGGTGACTTGGACTGTAAAATGATCGCCTCCTCTCCAGCTCAGGAGGAACGTGTTTCTAAGCACTGAAGTATGAAGCGTCAGACTGTTTGCTGTTAGAATTAGTTAATAACAGTAAATCTCTGGCACAGATGCTACTGTGATTTTAGGAAATTCCTTACATCATTTGGACTTAATTCAGTTTATTCAGAAACTAAACCTATTGAATAAGGTTCATTACTCTACCAGAGTATTGCTGGTTAAGTATCCTTATAAAATGCATATAATACGTCCAGGTAAATCATAGACTTGGCTCAGTCGGTTAAATGTCTGATTTCGGCTCAGGTCATGATCTCACAGCTCATGAGTTCAAGCCCCGTGTCGCGCTCTGTGCTGACAGCTGGGAGCCTGGAGCCTGCTTCAGATTCTGTGTCTCCCTCTCTCTTTCTCTCTCTCTGCCCCTCCACTGCTTGTGATTTCTCTCTCTCTCTCTCTCTCTCTCTCTCTCTCAAAAATAAACAAACATTAAAAATATACTTAGAATACTGCATATTCAAACCAAAACCTACGTCAACAAAATGCCCATAATTAAAAGCACCTGATGGAATGAAATACAAAGTTATGACAAGAGAGACTCCTCTCACTACGCTGTGCTGCTAGAGAAGTTACCAAAGCATGTACCCTTAAAGCCACTGGAGGACACGTAAGGAGACACCCTCTCCTCATTCTTTACCATAGGATTCCAGTCGAGGATGGCCCAGAAATTAGCGTTTCTAAACATTTCAGGAAGGTCCACTAAAGTGTTAAAAAGACTGTTAAGAATGTCTCCCTGTCGCTCTGTATCTGTGAGTAGTAGCGCTCATCAGAATTTCCTAACAGCGCAAAGACACAGGTAAGTCCTACCCTCGCTCAGATGTTAGAAGAACGGGAGGTGGACTGTTAGGGCCATCTGTAGTCAGAGCTTCTGTGGACTTTTTACTATATGCTGATCACTAGTGAGTCAGATGGACTTTTGTGAGAGAATCGTGTTTGGTGGCCAGGACTTCTTTTAGGCATTTCTTTCTAAGTGTAATGCACACTAGGAAAGGGGGTAGGGGAGGTAATACAGGACTCTACTCTTTCCAGTTCAGAAGGAGTTGATGAAGCCCACATAGGCCTTCAAGAAGCCCATGGGATCCTCTAGCCGTGGAAGTGGCTGATGTGCTCGTCTAGAATGGACACTGTGGACCGCAGCAGTGTTTTCCTGTGCGGCTCCAAAAACTCTGGATAGGGATGTGTGGGACCCAATGGTCCACAGATAAAATGAATGGGAATGGTCACAGAAGCCAGAGCTCCCACCCAGCATCTTCTGAACCTCTTCCTCTGGTTGATGTATTGTAAGAGCCTGTTGATTACTAAGTTTCCGTCATTGTTGCAGATCCTTGCCCACGCGTCCCATGGCTCACTCTTAGAGGGGCAGGTGTACAGCCCAAAGACTGGGGTGAGACCTTGAGAGAATACAAAGAAGTTCATCAATCGTGTGAGGATGGGTGACAGAATGCCTCCATCTCTGAGAAGATTTGGAGAAGGAGAGGATGGTGAGTCTCAGGAAATATACCTTCCATTTGACAGAGACTCTTTATGGTAAGCTGACCAGATGGATCCTGCTTGAACCTACAGAGCAGCTCCTGAGCAATGATATCTCCGTAATCATGAGACAAAAGGTTGATCCTGCAGTTCTGGAGCCCCAGGTACTGCAAAAGTGCCTCCGCAAAGCTGGCCTGGCCAAATGCGGAATACTCATGTGGTCTCAGTTTGTTACTGAAGCCAAAGCCCACGAAATCAAGGGTAATCACTAGATGAAACCTTAGGGTTTCCCAAATCCCCTACCAATCATAGCTGGATGTTGGAAGGCCTTGTAAAAGCACACCTATCCTGGGGCTTCCCACCACACCCGCAGAGTATTGGTGGAAGATGGGGAATCCCTCGTAGGTGAAAAATTTGCCTGACAACTTCCAGGAGTAAAGGGCAGGAGAAAGCTGGGGGTGGGAGTGGGGGTGGGCAGGTGGGGGAGGGGCAGGACATGCAGGTAGGCAGCAAGCAGGGGCCCAGCCACTAGCCCCACCTGAACTCCCCACTCCCCCATCCTGATTCAGGTAAGACCTGGGCTACAAGACTCCAGGTGTGGGGCAAACGGTTGTGCGTGTGTTCCAAATACAGTTTAGAATCAGTTTGTTGATTTCTACAGCACAAGGAGAAAGGTTGTTGAGGTTTTGTTTGGAATTGTGTTCTATCTATAGATCAATTTAGGGAAAATGACAACAATATTGACCCTTCCCATCCTTGAGCATGGTCTGTCCCTTCATTTAACTTTCCTTAATTTTTCTCAGCACTCACAAATTTTCTTTTACATGTACAGCTCGTGCACATATTTGATTAAATTTGTCGGTATTTCATGTTTTAAAATCTATTTTAGATGATATTACTAACATTTTCAATTTCTAGTAGTTTGTTGCTAGTAAATAGAAAACCTATTTCTTGTATTGACGTTGTATCCTGAAACCTAGCTAAACTCACATATTTGTTGTAGTAACTATTTTTTTGGATTCCTTAGAATTTTCTATGTAGATGATTATGCTGTTTGCAAGTAAAGACATTTTTGCTTCTTCCTTTACGATCTATACAATTTTATTTATTTTTTGTCTTAAAGCACAGGCCAGTACCTCCAATACAATGGTGAAAAGAAGTTGTAAATAAGGACATTCTTGCTTTCTCCTTAATTTTAGGGGGAAAGCCTTCAGTTTTGCACCATTACAATGATGTTTGGTGTTGTTTTTTTTTGGGTTTTTTTGTTTGTTTTTTTATAGATAAGGTTTGTCAGACTTCCCTTCTATTTCTAATTTGCTGAAAAATTTTAAATGATGGATAGATGTTGAGTTTTATAAATGCTTTTTTACATGTATTAACATAATTACATGGTTTTACTCTTTTTAGTCTGTTGAGATTGTGAATTACTGACTGATTTTGAGTGTTGAATCAACCTCACCTTCCTGGAATATTTCCAAGTGGGTCATTCATCTATTACCCTCTTTATATATTTCTGGATTCAATTTGTCAATATTTTGTGATTGTGCTTTTGAGAGATACTGGTCTATAGTTTTCTGTATTATCTACTTTCTTTTTGTTTTTGTTTTGGTGTCTAGAACATTCTGGCCTCCTGGAATGAATTGTGAAATGTTCCCACTTCTATTTTTTGGGAAAATTTAATGAAGAATAGGTGTTATTTCTTAAGTGTTTGGTAAAATTCACCAGTGAAGCTTTCTGAATCTGGAATCTATTTTCTTATAAAAATAGGGCTATTCAGATCACCCATTTCTTTTGGGTAAGATTTGGTGTTTGGTGTTTTATTCCTTTGTAGTGGTAATCTTTGTGTGAGACATTGTCATATTATAACTGTTTTCTGATTTCCCAGTTGCTATCAGTGATATTTATTTATTCATACCATCTTTATTTACTATGCTGTATTTATTATGCCATCTTTATTTTTGTCCATATAATGGCTGGGTCAACAGATTACAATATAATCTGATAGACAATGAGCATGTGGTGGGGTAAATCAGGTGGTCATGGCAAAAGAGAAGGTGTGATAGACCTCGGGCTAAAAATACTATGTGGTAAAAGATGAGGATTTGCCTGATGACTTTGTCAGGCAAATTTGCCTCATTTAAGCATTGGTGTTAAAAATGGGAGGGGGTGGGGCACCTGGGTGGCTCAGTGGGTTAAGCACCCAACTCCTGATTTCAGCTCAGGTCATGAGTTCAAGCCCCACAGTGGGCTCTGCACTGAGAGCATGGAGTCTGCTTGGGACTCTCTCTCTCTCTCCCTCTCTCTCTGTCCCTCCCGTGAGTGACCTTTCTCTCTCCTTCAAAGTAAATAAATAAACATTTTAAAAATAAAAGAAGGAAGGAATAAAAGAAGGAGAGGGAGGGAAAAGGGAGAACTTGAAATAAGTCTCCTAAGCAGCACTGGAAAAGCCAAAGGGAAAAATAGCAGACCTTACCAGCATGACACTCACAGAGTTATTTCTAAATAGATTTTTAAAATGTATTTTATAGGGGTGCCTGGGTGGCTCAGTCGGCTAAGCTTCTGACTTCAGCTCAGGTCATGATCTCGTGGCCTGTGGGTTCGAGCCCCATGTCAGGCTCTGGCTGCCAGGCAGCTCAGAGCCTGGAGCCTGTCTTCAATTCTGTATCTCCTTCTCTCTCTCTATGACCCTCCCCTGCTCACACTCTCTCTCTCAAAAATAAGTTTTAAAAAAAACCCAAAAAATGTATTTGGTAAGAAATAAGACTTTACTTTTATGTTTATTTTATTGTTGGCACATGCTGAAATGTAATAATTTCGTCATTGGGAATATTTCAAAACAAAACAAAGGAGCCTAACTTTCCCCCTCAACTTTTATCCCTTGCTTTCGTTCAAATGTTGTAAATAATCTTTGAAAATATTATAGTCACATTTGTTGGAACAGGTACTTTCAGTGACTTGACTTGAATGACCTGTTTGGAAAGCGACCTGCCTGAGGCCCCCGGGTGACTCGGTCAGTTAGGCATCCAGCTCTTGATTCCGCTCAGGTCATGATCCCAGGGCTGTGGGACTGAGCCTGCTTCAGACTCTGTGCTGGCTGTAGAGCCTGCCTGGAATTCTCTTTCCCTATCTCTGCCTCTCTCCCCTGCTCATGTTCTGACTCTCTCTCAAAAAAAAAAAAAAAAAAAAAAAAAGAATGGAAAAAAAAAAGCAACTAACCCTCCAAGCTACTTTTTCACTTAAAAATGTTTTCTTTGTTCATAATAAACCTATACTGTTGGTGGCTCAGTCAGTTGAGTGTCCGACTTCGGCTCAGGTCATGATCTCACAGTTTCTGGGTTTGGGCCCCACGTCGGGCTCTGTGCTGACAGCTCCGAGCGAAGTGTGCTTCTGATTCTGTGAGTCCCTCTCTCTCTGTTCCTCCCTTGCTCATGATCTGTCTCTCACTGTCTCTCAAAAATAAATAAACCTTAAAAAAAAAAACAAAAACCCTATCCTGTTTTCCTAAGGACAATTTGCTTACAAGTACAGAATAACCTATTTGATCTACTTTGGCTTAATTTATTTACACATAAACTAGGCATTTTTTCCTACTACTGTCAAAGTGTTATGAGAATAAAATCAAGTATATACTATAATACATTGGTGAAGAGAGCTTTAAGCCATTATATACAGGCAAACTGGTGATATTATATTACTTTCTGTTACGTCGGGGCATGACCAATATAATTTTAACATGCGAGTTTAGCAAAACAGGCCTGTAGATGTGATCAGCTTGCCTTCCAATGTGGGATGTGTGTGGCTGTCCCGTGGCTCAAGGAGGTGGTGATTGTGCTATTCAGAGCTTGCCTTTTGCAGCCCTGCCACATGCCTTAGCTTAAAGTTAGTCTCCCCCATGACTGCCAATCTCCGGGCTGGCTCACTGGGCACTGCCGCTTCTCAGAATTCCATGACTAAGCCAGGAGGGCAGTTTGTTATTTACTAATAGGTATTTCTTCTAACTGCTCTGCTTACCACATCATCACACCAGGCCTTGACCTTCATGAACTTCTCTGGAAAATCAAACATACCTAGAAGCTGCCCAGGCTTACGGATAATAACACCATCCGTTGCTCTTTGGGAGGTTGTGGAACAGGGCTCAGAAGGTGATTTGAATGAGAAGGAAACATAACTGCTCCTCAGATCCAAACTGTTTTCTTTGGAAAAAACCAGATCCAGAAAAGTTAAGGGGCTTGGTCAAATCCCCTCTCCCATGAAGCCTTTCTGGACTTCCCAAGGTAGTTGCGGTGGTGCTCCCCAGCTGCTTGCAAAACTAACCTGTGCATTTCTCCATGACTTAACCCTTAGTTAGAAAGGTCAGTGGTGTCTCTCCCATTAACGGAGACCCCCTTAAGAGCGGGCTGAATTATATTCATCTACAAGGCCTAGAGCATGTAAGTACTCACGAACATCTGTTAGGTGGCTGAGTCACCTGCTGTCTACTAGGTACCATAGTCGTGCGGTCAGGCTCCAGGAGACGAAGGAGAGATGCTAGAACAGCCAGTTTCTTCTCAGTAGCAGACCGGAGTCTGAAGGCTAAGCTGTAGATTAAGGTGAGCAGCACAGCTAGCTGGGGAAGACGAGAGGTCAAGGGATCCAGGGCAGAAAGGTGGTAAAAGCATTTGTTTTCTTACTTGTAGATGCATTCATTCATTCATTCAATAATTTTATATTGGGTGTCTACTGTGGGCCAGGAGTTTCTTGAGGCACTGGGGATAGAGTAGTGATTATAATAGACAAAATCCCTGCTATGTTTTGATGAGAGAGAGACATTAAACAAACGACGAATAAAAACCACTATAGTGTCAGGTAATAGTCGCTGCTGAGATGAAAAATAAAGGAGAAAGAAATGGTCTTGATAAAAAAAGGGGAGACCTCTCTGAGCACAGACACGAACAAAGTGCGGAAGTGATGCCATGAGACCACGGGGGAAGGAGCAAGCACAAAGGCCTTGAGGCAGGTGTGTGCGTTTGAGAAACAAGGAGCCCAGAGGATTAGAACTTTGTGAGAGAGAAGCAAGAGGACAAGGAAAATTATTCTGCACCAGTGAAATGATGTCCTTCCTAGCACCAAAGTCTTATGGTTGATGGTCCTCTGACTCTACAGCCAAGTCCAACACAGGGAGGCCCCTACAGGGCTGAAGGCACACTTTTATCTCCAGAGAAGTGCTTCCGGGGGGGCCCTCCACCTTCAGGACAGCATTCTTGCCTCAGGCAAAGAGGCCCCCCCGGGATTCAAAGTTGGGCTTCTGTTGTCAACTGATTCCCCAGATCTGTGCTCCCAGAAGATTTTTCTGCAGAGAATGTCTTAGATGGAGCCTGTCCGCGAATCCTGGGGCCATGTAGGAATACAGAAGAATGAAATAGGTTAGGTATGAAAACCCAGCCACACTTTATCTGCTTATTATAGTGTAATAGGTTCTTTCCTAGTTATCTTGAAATATCCAGTCTGTTTGATCTTTTATTTCCCTCCTTCTGGTAGAGACTTGGGTCCAGAAATATTTCTCCACCATAAGAAAGACACTGCAGGTGTGATGACAAATGGCAAGTCATGTTCAGTGTTGGGGAGACCACAGGAGAGGGTGAGGACTGTGGCGAATGTGCCTGCCACAGGGGCAGCCACCATTCTGCTTCAGCTGATCGCTGCCCTGAAAGAATGGGATCCAGTGTTGACAAGAGTTTAGGGTTGGTTAAGAGAAAGCAGAATTCTGGGTCACTTTGTGGTGAAATCTCTAGAATTTGATTCACATGGTTTTAAAAAGAATCTTGGCATACTAACCATGACACTCTGAGCGATCAAATATGGCCCAGAGGCAGGTGGTTTGGAAACTCCAGTCTATAGATTTTATCAGAATTTTTGAGAGATCTGTGATTTTACATCCACAATGACTATTCTAGACTATGACTCCCCTCAACTTCTGTGAGTAGAAAGACCAAGGGCATGGCCATCTTGCATGTTCCCGGGTCTCAGAAGTCTAGGGGAAAGCCATCTGCCCAGCTGCTTCTTTCTGGAATCTCTAACCCAGCGTACTGAAGCCAGCCAGACACCAAGGAGTAGGCTCCTTCATGGGAATGGAACAAGCAGGACCTCATAAAAGGGAACTGGGATTGAGTAGCACCAGAGGAGAAGTAAGAGATGCTCATCTTCTAGAAAATAGTTCTGTTCTGTATCTTCTAAATTCTCTATTTCACTCCCTCCCACGGGTTCTTTCCTATCCAACTCCCTACACCCCACAAGGGTGTCTTTGATGACAAGTTACAGAACCCAAGTCAAACTAGGTAGGGAAAAATTAATGTGCTGGCCCCTGAATCTGAGCCCAAGGGTGGTACGGCCTCAGGCAGACTGGATTCAAGTGCTCAGGGACCTCTTCCTCCCACGCTAGCCTGAGCTCTGCCTTCTCTCTTGCTTCCATTCTTTGACGGGCTCCTTCTAGGTGGGAGAGAATTTGGCTCACGTGGTCATCACTGCTCATCATCTCGGAAGCAGGGAGATCGCTTCTCTTGGAGCACTTACATCAAATCCTAAAACAATAATCTGCTTGGGCTGTGATACTGGAGAAACCTCCGAGTCCAGGGAAATGAGATCTTTCTGTTAACTAACCTGGGTCACGTGTTCTCCAGAGAGGTGAGTTCCAGAATCACAGGGATTCGTGAAGGTGGAGCGTATGTGATGATGGTGATGGTGGTGGTGGTGGTGAGATGGCAAAGTCTGGAAGTCATCACATACGCTCCACCTTCAGTAGGGGAGTGTATGTTGGCAGTAGGTCTTGGAAATAGCAAGAAGCCCAATGTATCTTGAGCAGAGGGATCAAGGGACAGCACAGGAGGGATGAGATCGGGGAGGCAAATGGAACCAGACCTTGTAGGGTGCTGTTCGTGGCCACTCGGATTTTGTCTTTCACTCTGGTGTGATGCAGCCATTTGGCCAGGAGCCGAGGAAGGACAGGCGATGACTTGGTTTAAACCAGATCACTGTTACTGCTCTGTCAGGAAGAGTCTGTCGGAGGGACAGAGGTAGCAGGAAGACGCTGCAGCAGTAAGCCGGGCAGAGGCTGGTAAACCTGGCTTGGACTGGTGCATGGTGGAAATATGGCAAGGGCTTCACCTCTGGGTTTGTTGTGAAATCAGAGTCAAAGGATTGGCCAACACGTGGGATGTGGGGTGTGTGAGAGACAGCAGTCAAGGAGGGCTTGAAGGCTTTTAGCCAGAGCCACAGAAGACTAGAAATGACATTTCTCAGAGATGGGGAGAAATGAAGGAGGAACTGCCTTCTTTTTTGTTTTTGTCTTAGATGGAGTTGTTTTAAGAAATTACCGGGTCTCAGTTTGGGACATGCTAAACTGGTGGGTGCACATTAGACATCTTGAAAGGCAGTGGTGAGTGGCAGGTCTGGGGTTCAGGAAAGAGGTCCCTCAGGACTGGAGTCATAACCGCTACCAACTACACTCTACCCTCTTGGAGTCACTGAAGACACTGACCCACATGCAGCTTTGGAAAATGATGACTGTCTCAAAAATACTGGAACAGTATTTAACAAAGTCAAGTTTAAAAATTCACCCATAGCCTTCCACCCTAAAAACAGCTGCTTTCCTTTCTCCACATTCCCTTCTGTTTTTGCCCACAGGCATACATAATGTTATAATGTTGTAACCATAGCATAGATAGTTTCACATTCTAGTTTTTTCTTGCTTAACACGATCCCATAAATATTTTCCTAAGAGGCCCTCCCACACGCGTTTCTTGGGGATTAAAAAGGCCGACAAAATGCTGTGATCTCTGAGAAACATTTCAGAAACAAAATTCAAAAATCTTACTTTGCTACAAAATTTGGTGCCCATACAGTTGGCATCGTGCTTACTGTAAGTTCTGTGGACAATGTCTGTGGAGGTGACTTTGAGCTGGGAGCTGAAGGGGGAGAGCTGGCCACATACCCATTCTAGTGAAGGGCATCCCAGGAAGAGGGAACAGCATGTGCTAGGAGACAATAGGAAAGTTAAATTAAGGAAGGTTGCTGGCAGATTCATTTCAACGGACAATTAAATAGAAATTTATCTTTGTAAAAATTTTTAAATCTTTTAAACTACAGGACAGTGGGTACATCCTTCGTCTGGAATTCTCCGCAAAGGGATAAGAAACGAAATGGAATAATTTAGAATATAGTGAACTTAGTAATGTAGTGGTTCTTGAAGGTTCTCTGGGCCTCACACTACATACAAACTCTACATGAATCTGATTTGTTCATTCATCCCAGTCCCTGAGCCAGCCGTGGAGTCCAGTTCCTTCATTTTCTAGAAAAGGCTGAGGGCTCAAAGATAAGTAAATGACTTGGCCAAAGTCATTTTGACAACCTTTTTGACTAAGGTTGAATTAGCTCTGCCTTCCATGTATTAGACTCCAAACATGATTCCATGCACACAGCTCTATTGTTGACAAAGCCATTTGTTAGCTTGGAAGTACCTATTCCACCCCCCCCGCCCCGCCCCCCCACTTCCCCGCTTCCAGCCTCACCTGCCTATCATTTGCATAGTCACTTACTGACAGCAGGAAAATTATTGAGAGAATCATTCCTGACTCAGGCCAGGCCGGAAGGCAGGAAGCTGGTTTACGTTTCCTTCTAGGGCCAGCAGGGGGGGGTACCAGGCAAGGTTTGTAAGCCGCGCCTCCCCCACGCCTCCTCCCCTTCCTCGCCCAACTTCCCCTTAGCCCCTGCTTCAACTGAAAGTGGCCATTGACCTTTCAAGCTTTTGAGCAGTGATGCAATAGAATAGTATTTCAAAGAAAAATGGTTATCGAAATTTGGGATCCGGTTTTCCCGTGACTGTTAATGGCTTTTAAAAAGTAGGTCACACTTTGGAGGCGGGCACGCAGGCGAGGAGCTGAGTTCCAACGGAGGCCAGGTGGCCTCCAATCGGGTGGGAGGAGGTGAGGGTCTCCGGACAGGGGAGTAGCGGGATCCCGCCGAATTTCCAGTCCCCGGGAGCTAGCCCTGCGGGGGGAAATCGCCAAGCCGAGAGCTCTCGGGACTGCGGGCACCGAGGCGGGCTGTCCAGCAGCACCCAGGCCCGTAGGTAAGGGCACCCCTTCAGCTGTCTGAGCAGGTGAGCGGGGGCGGCGAGCGGAAGGAGACAGAGGAGCAGGGTGCACCAGGAAGAGAGGGAGGAGGGGAAGGAGGAGGTGAGGAGGAGGAGCCCGGCTAGGCCGCTGCTGGAGACTGAGAGCAGGAGCGCCTGGGGGAGGAGACTGGGAGCCGCTAGCGCCGCTTAAGGAGGCCCAGCGCTCAGCCCGCCGTCCGCCTTCTAGGACCGGGGCTAGGGCACCGCCTCCGGTCCGCTCCGCTCCTCCGGCTCCCGGTGGGGAGCGCGGGGGCCTGGAGCAGGGGCCCTCTCACTCTGCTAAGGTGCCGTAGAGAGGAGCCGTTTCCGAGGACCCCCATTCTCTCCCGCATCCCGCTCACAAACTGTGCAGCCGTGAGGGCCGCGTGGAGAAGGCGCGGAGGGGGTGGGAAGGACAGAGCCCCGCGGCGGGGCGAGGATATCGCTTAGTCCCCAGACCGCGGTGCACGGCTAGCACGCCGCGGGGCAGAGCCCCGGCCGCCGAAGCGGGGACGGCGGTGGCCGTGGGGCTCGAGCGCGCCTCCGAGCACTCGGAGCTGTGCGGTCAGGGGCGGGCGGATTCCTAGGCAGCCACGCCGCCCGGCCCCGCACCGAGCTCCGTGGGCCCGCCTCCCCTGAAGCCTGCGCATTAGCGCCCGAGCCTCTTTAAAGCAGGAGCGGGGGCCGTGATCACGTGAGGCGGATTCCTGGAAAGTTCCTGGAAAGCGGCCTCCGCAGCAGCAGGGCGGGGCGCGTTGGGAGCGAGACAAGGGAGGGAGGCGGGGAGCGAGGGAGGCGCGCGGGGCTGGGAAGTCGCGCGCACACCCAGCTCCCGGGACAGACGTTTAACTCTTGCCGGGTCTTGCCGCCGCCGCCGCGGCTCGCGGGCCTTGGGGTTCACTTGAAGCATGAGCCTCCAAGCCCGCCGCAACTGGCGCTGCGCGGGCCGCGGACAGTGCGCCCCCAGGCCCCGTGCACACAGCCTCAGGATCCCCTGCGCCCGCAGCCCGGGCGCCGGAGGAGCTCGGCCGGGCGCTGGCGGCAGGTACTGGTCCCGGGAGCCCGAAGGCTCCTCCCTATGGAGGGTCGCCGGGGAGGGCACAGGGCGCGGCCGCGAGCGCCGGGCGGCCTTGGCTTCCGCAGTTCCGAGCAGCCGGGGAGAGAGTCCGAGCTGCGGCTCTGCCCGGTGGCCGGGCGCTACTGCCTGCTGTCTTCGGCTCCTAGGCGTCGGGAAGTCTCCGGAGTTTCCTCCCCCGCCCCAAACAGCCATCCAGATTAATAATCCTCCTAATAACCTGATCTGCCGCTCCTCCCCACCCGCCTGCCTCCCGCCCAAGCTCCTTCCTCCTCCCTCTCCTTCCCACCTCCTTGGTCGCAGCCAGAGGGAAAGCCAGCAGCTGCCCAGGGTGGGGGATTCCAGAGCCCGGGGTTCTAGGCGAAGATCCCCGGGGCTTTTGTTTGCCCTCTTCGCAGAGAACTCCGGCTGCTGCGGAGCGCATCCCCAGGCATCTCGTTCCCAAATTAAAAGTCAACAGGGGAAACTGGGGCAGACACCCGTCCTCTCCCCGGCCCCTCCCGACTCCCCCGCCCCATGTCCGCTGGGGACGCTGCCTAGTGTGGAGGCGGCGGCCGAGGCCGAGGTAAGGGCTCGGCGTTCGTTGTCTTGCACGTCCAGCGGCGCTCGAGGCCGCCGGTTCTGCCCCGGCCCAGGTCCCGGCTCTGGGCTCCGAGCCCCCGCGAGGCCTGCGCGCTTGGGCCGATTCCTCGACAGC